>NC_061857.1:16744717-16757217 GCF_019202785.1 Penaeus chinensis
AACCAGATATGATCTTAAGTTTGACCCTGAAACCATTGATGAAATAGTAAATATTAACGGCACTAAGACCAAAACTAGAGGTTGTCTTTAATGGCGCTAGTTATTCATGTCCATTTTGAGTGCTTCCCTCTAACTACTCATTTGTCTTTCATGTAAGAAGTCTTTCATCCATTTGAGGAGTTTGCCTTTCACTCCTTCTAGGTCTTCTAATTTCCACAATAGCCTTCTGTATGACTTTTTTTAATGTCTAAGTCTTTACAATCCGCCTAGATGTCTCTTTCTTGCCATATTCAGAGAAAGTGGAGATTTACTACACATGATCTTTCTTCCCTTAAATCGAATTGCTGATTTGATAACAATGTATTTTTCAAGTACTTTAGTCCATTCTTTCCTAATTGTCCTCGCTTGAAAATTACATAGTACACTGATAATTTAGAGGGTTTTGTTTGTTGTTATAGGTATTGTTGGCTCGTTTCCAAGATTTTGCCTCCCTAAGAACCCAGTTAGAAATTTCATCTGGCCCCTCTGCTTTAGTCTTATCTAATCCTTTTAGGAGGTATTTTGTTTCGGTACTTTTGAATGTGTTTCGATATTCTAATTTGCGTCTGTACGGTTTCTTTCAATTTCAAAGTATGGGTCCAGAACAAACACTGATATTTCTCTTTAAGGATTTCATACATTTCAACCTCCTTAGCATAAACAATGTTATTGTCTTTGATGGCGATTTGATCTTAACGTTTAGTCTTACTGTTTATTATATCCTAACCAAAGTCTAATTTCGCTTTCCTCATCGTTTGGTTTAATCATTTTTTTCATATTTTTCATATCTTTCATACACAAACACACACATTTTTTACACACATACATATGTATATACACATGCATATATATATATATACATATATATATGCATATATATATACATATACATATATATGTGTGTACACACACACACACACACACACATATATATATATATATATATATATATATATATATATATATTCAGATATATACATGAATACATACATATAATATATATATATATATATATATGTGTGTGTGTATGTATATGTGTATATATATATATATATATATATATATATATATATATATATCTGGGCATGACGATAAACTGCATCGAGCTGTAAAGCATCTGCCTTGGCAGGCAGATCTTTTGGGGAAATTTGGAGTGACAGACTTTAATCACCCTATTCCCAGGACTGTGGTTACCCTGATGGGAAGCACTAGCTTTTGTTGCCAACTATGGCCCAAATAGGGAAGTCTGGTTCCGGCAGATGGAGCAGAGGAAACTGGTGAGCAGTTCAACAGTCAGAAAAGTGGTTTTAGCAAGTGCTGTGGAGCGCTGAGAGCACATTTCCCACAAGATGTGCTGGTCATTCATTGCACCTTTTCACACCCCTAACTGCTGGAGCTCCTGCACTGCCGTAAGATCCTGATGTGGCTCTGGAAGAGTCAGATCGACGGTGCGCAACTCTTCACTATAATCTAAGTCAATGCACTAGTCATCGTCATCACCGTCATCTTATCAACTCCTCTTAAGTCCTGTGGCGACGGTCGACAACGAAGCAGCAAGTGTGGATTCACTGGAAGCTGTAGTTGAAGACCTCCAAACAGGCGGCTCAAGCTTAATGATCTTTCTCCATTGTAATCAGGTAGCAACAGGACCCGGTGTCGGAGCGACCAAGCAGCCCTCTTTAGGACAGCACTGCTTGCCCCTGTAACCTAGGGAAGGGGCTAGGAAAGGTGCCTGCCCCCCCCCCCCCCCCCCCCCCTCCTGACCAGCACACCACAGCTGGTGGAGATCCCATACCAGCGGTCAAGACAAACAAAAGATAACGAAAATAAAGACAACTCCACTGATTGTAGGTGCAAAGAATGTGCGCACACTTATTGACTCCACTAAATCTGACAGATTCCAGAGGAGTACAGCATTTGTTTGTCGTGAACTCAAAATGTACAGCAATGCCATCGCTGCATTAAGCGAAACCAGGTTCTCTGAAGAAGGGCAACTCATTGAAAATGGTACTGGATATACTTTCTTTTGGCACAGACGTCCTGCATGAGAGAGGAGAGAGGCAAAAGTTGTTTTTGCTATCAAAAACGACCTCGTCAATAAGTTTGCATCACACCCTCAGGGCGTCAGTATCCAAATCATGACACTGAAGCTGTTGATTGCAAGAGACAAAACTGCTACTATCATCAGCGTGTGTGCATCAAAATTGACTAATGCAGAGGACGTCAAAGCCAATTCGAAGATCTACATACCACTGTCAGCTCTATGCTGAAGAATGAGAAGCTCTTCCTTTTAGTAGATGTGTAGGCAAAGACCACAGGATGTGGGCTTTTGTCATAGGCAACTATGGGATTGGCAAATGTAATAGCACCGGTGAACTCCTGCTACAATTTAGACATTCTAGAGGAGAAGCACCAACTGCACAAGGCATATCTCTGCTCCAACACAGTCTTCTAGCTTATCTCCTGTTTACAATGCTGAAAGAACTAATCTCCTCACTGATAAGGAGAGTATCCTCAGCAGATGAGTCCAAAAGTTTGAGGCAGTACTCATCAAACCGTCAGAGATCAATCAAGAGGTAATTGATTAACTGCTTCAGGTATCCATCCATATATCCTTAGACACTCAAACCTCGATGCATGATATGGAGAAGGCCATTGCATAACTCTCTAGTGGCATGGGTCCTGGCTCAATTGAAATATCATCAGAAGTCTTTATACAAATGGGAGAACAATCAAAGCAGAAATTGCTAGAGTTCTTTCAAGCCATGTGGCTGCAAGGCTCCTCCCTCAAGACTTCAAGAATGCGTCTGTGATCCATCTGTATAAGAAAGGTAACCGCCACATGTGCAACAACCATCATGGCATTTCCTTGGTCAGCATTCCTGGTAAGATCTTGGCAAGACTTTTACCCAACTGCCTCATCCGCCACCTAGACAAAGGCCTTCTCAGTGTGACTTCTGCAAGGATAGAGGAACAGTCGATATGATATTTGCTGCACACCAACACCAATAGAAGTGTCAAGAACACAATGTTGAGCTTTAGTGGACTTTTTGTCGACCTAACCAAGGCATTTGACAAAGCAGGGAAGGCTGCCCCAATCACTCACATTCATCCACATGACGTGTCAGTTCCATAATGGAATGCAAGCTCAGGTGTGACAACAATGTCCCCTTTCAGTCCCCTTTCCAGTGACAAATGGAGGTCAACAAGCCTGCCCCCACCCTGTTTATTCTGATGTTCTCAGCAATGCTGCATGCCGCTTTCCGAAAACTGAAGCCTGGTACTGACATCAGGTTCAGAACAAATGGGGACCCTTCAACATTCGCCACCTGAAGTCCAAGAGACAAATTGCCATCACCTCTAATGAAAATTGTGCTCTCAATGTCAGAAGTGCAGAGGACACGGAGCTCAGCATGGACCTCCTTGCCCAAGCCTGTCACAACACCATCAACACACAGAAAACCCTCGACCAGCCAGCCCATGGGGAGGACCTTTTAGACCCAGGCATCCTTGTCAATGGTGAAAAGCTCAAATGTGTGGACCACTTCCCATACCTGGACAGCACTCTCTCAAGACAAATCCATATCGGCACTGAAATTGACTCAAGGATTGCCAAAGCAACTGCATCATTTGAACGCCTGTGTAGCTCAGTCTGGGAGTGGAAAGGGATCTCAGCACAAAACTTTTGGTGAGGTTGTAGTGCTCACCAGTCTGCTCTATGCTGCAGAATCGTGGACTAAATACCGTCGTCATGAGAAAAGGCTCAAGATCTGGTGGCAGGATCGCATTCCAAATACAGAAGTCTTGGAGAAAGCTAAGATGCCAAACCTCTTTGCGATCCTGCGGCTCGTACTCAGCTCATATGGGCTGGTCATGTCAATCAGATGCCAGACTAAAGACTCCTAAAGCAGCTAGTCTTCGGAGAGCTTACTTTGGGCTCACACTCTCGAGGTAAACCAAAGCTCCGTTTCTAAGACTCCCTCAAGTCAGCCATAAATGAGGTATCCAATTGACCCTGAAGACTGGATCCGCGCGCACTAATGCAGCCAAAAGAAAGCGAAATGTTAGGGAAGATCAGTAGAAAACCAGCCAACCCTCCCAGGCTCGGTGACGTGTATATATATATATATATATATATATATATATATATATATATATATATATATATATGTATATATATAGATATATATATACATGTATGTATGTGTGTGTGTGTGTGTTAATATTGACAAGGTTAATAAAATGAAAACTTTGTTATTATCTACAGTTTAACAATATATTACAAATCATTAGCACAAGGATATACATAAATACATAACAAAGAAAATACACTAAGCATTCATATGGATCTAAAGAGTAAATCAAATAATAAATTAACCTCACTTTCCAGGCAAAAGCAAGGTGGTGGCGGAGTCCTCATTCTATGCTGACGTAACTGCTAATCTCTTCAGTGTTGCTTTTGCTTATATCAAGCAGGGATGCAAGGGCATTTCCGACAGGATTTCTGCTTGAAAACGATTTATACACTCTTCCGCCAGCTCCGTTTCCCCGTTCAGCCCCACGGTTAGCAAACTCCCCAGGAGTGGGTCCTACACCAGCCGACGAACTTTTGCATCCTGCAGAAGACCCAGCCGCTCCTTCAGCCCCGGCATAGGAGCTCCCGTATCCCTGAACTGACGGAGGCGGAATATATTTATTAGTGGCACTTCCGAGCCCACCTCCGGAAACGGGAGCTTCATAGCCACTTCCTCCTCCGGAAGGTCCGTTTCCACCAGTACCTCCAGATCCAGATTTGCATTCCCTGGACACACCTGAGGGAGGCTTATATCCACCACTCACTCCACCTTCTCCACCTCCAGACGGAGGCTTATATCCACTGCTAATTCCACCTCCTCCACCTCCTCCACCTGCAGAAGGAGGCTTGTACCCAGTGCTAACTCCACCTCCTCCACCTCCAGAAGGGGGCTTGTATCCACTGCTAACTCCACCTCCTCCACCTCCAGAAGGAGGCGTGTATCCACTGCTAACTTCACCTCCTCCACCTGCAGAAGGAGGCTTGTATCCACTGCTAACTCCACCTCCTCCACCTCCAGAAGGAGGCGTGTATCCACTGCTAATTCCACCTCCTCCACCTCCAGACGGAGGCTTGTATCTACTGCTAACTCCACCTCCTCCACCTCCAGAAGGAGGCGTGTATCCACTGCTAACTCCACCTCCTCCACCTCCAGACGGAGGCTTGTATCCACTGCTAACTCCACCTCCTCCACCTCCAGAAGGAGGCGTGTATCCAGTGCTAACTCCACCTCCTCCACCTCCAGAAGGAGGCGTGTATCCAGTGCTAACTCCACCTCCTCCACCTCCACCACCACCAGAAGGGGGCTTGTATCCACTGCTAACTCCACCTCCTCCACCTCCAGAAGGAGGCGTGTATCCACTGCTAACTCCACCTCCTCCACCTCCAGAAGTGGGCTTGTATCCACTGCTAACTCCACCTCCTCCACCTCCAGAAGGAGGCGTGTATCCACTGTTAACTCCACCTCCTCCACCTCCAGAAGGAGGCGTGTATCCACTGCTAACTCCACCTCCTCCACCTCCTCCACCTCCAGAAGTGGGCTTGTATCCACTGCTAACTCCACCTCCTCCACCTCCAGACGGAGGCGTGTATCCACTGCTAACTCCACCTCCTCCACCTCCTCCACCTCCAGAAGGGCCCTTGTACCTAGTGCTAACTCCACCTCCAGAAGGAGGCGTGTATCCACTGCTAACTCCACCTCCTCCACCTCCAGAAGGAGGCGTGTATCCACTGCTAACTCCACCTCCTCCACCTCCAGAAGGGGGCTTGTATCCACTGCTAACTCCACCTCCTCCACCTCCAGAAGGAGGCGTGTATCCACTGCTAACTCCACCTCCTCCACCTCCAGAAGGAGGCTTGTATCCACTGCTAACTCCACCTCCTCCACCTCCAGAAGGAGGCGTGTATCCACTGCTAACTCCACCTCCTCCACCTGCAGAAGGGGGCTTGTATCCACTGCTAACTCCACCTCCTCCACCTCCAGAAGGAGGCTTGTATCCACTGCTAACTCCACCTCCTCCACCTCCTCCACCTCCAGAAGGAGGCTTGTATCCACTGCTAACTCCACCTCCTCCACCTCCTCCACCTCCAGAAGGAGGCTTGTATCCACTCCTAACTCCACCTCCTCCACCTCCACCACCACCAGAAGGGGGCTTGTATCCACTGCTAACTCCACCTCCTCCACCTCCTCCACCTCCTCCACCTCCAGAAGGAGACGTGTATCCACTGCTAACTCCACCTACTCCACCTCCACTACCACCAGAAGGGGGCTTGTATCCACTACTAACTCCACCTCCTCCACCTGCAGAAGGAGGCTTGTACCCAGTGCTAACTCCACCTCCTCCACCTGCAGAAGGAGGCTTGTACCCAGTGCTAACTCCACCTCCTACTCCTCCAGAAGGAGGCGTGTATCCACTGCTAACTCCACCTCCTCCACCTCCACCACCACCAGAAGGGGGCTTGTATCCACTACTAACTCCACCTCCTCCACCTGCAGAAGGAGGCTTGTACCCAGTGCTAACTCCACCTCCTCCACCTGCAGAAGGAGGCTTGTACCCAGTGCTAACTCCACCTCCTACACCTCCAGAAGGAGGCGTGTATCCACTGATAACTCCACCTCCTCCACCTCCTCCACCTCCAGACGGAGTCGTGTATCCACTGCTAACTCCACCTCCTCCACCTCCAGAAGGGGGCTTGTATCCACTGCTAACTCCACCTCCAGAAGGAGGCGTGTATCCACTGCTAACTCCACCTCCTCCACCTCCAGACGGAGTCGTGTATCCACTGCTAACTCCACCTCCTCCACCTCCAGAAGGGGGCTTGTATCCACTGCTAACTCCACCTCCTCCACCTCCAGAAGGAGGCGTGTATCCACTGCTAACTCCACCTCCTCCACCTCCAGAAGGGGGCTTGTATCCACTGCTAACTCCAACTCCTCCACCTCCAGAAGGAGGCGTGTATCCACTGCTAACTCCACCTCCTCCACCTCCTCCACCACCAGAAGGGGGCTTGTATCCACTGCTAACTCCACCTCCTCCACCTCCAGAAGGAGGCTTGTATCCACTGCTAACTCCACCTCCTCCACCTCCAGAAGGGAGCTTGTATCCACTGCTAACTCCACCTCCTCCACCTACAGAAGGAGGCGTGTATCCACTGCTAACTCCACCTCCTCCACCTCCAGAAGGGGGCTTGTATCCACTGCTAACTCCACCTCCTCCACCTCCAGAAGGAGGCTTGTATCCACTGCTAACTCCACCTCCTCCACCTCCAGAAGGAGGCGTGTATCTAATGCTAACTCCACCTCCTCCACCTCCAGAAGGAGGCGTGTATCCACTGCTAACTCCACCTCCTCCACCTCCTCCACCTCCAGACGGAGGCGTGTATCCACTGCTAACTCCACCTCCTCCACCTCCAGAAGGGGGCTTGTATCCACTGCTAACTCCACCTCCTCCACCTCCAGAAGGGGGCTTGTATCCACTGCTAACTCCACCTCCTCCACCTCCAGAAGGAGGCGTGTATCCACTGCTAACTCCACCTCCTCCACCTCCAGAAGGAGGCGTGTATCCAGTGCTAGCTCCACCTCCTCCACCTCCACCACCACCATAAGGGGGCTTGTATCCACTG
The DNA here is from genome assembly GCF_019202785.1 of Penaeus chinensis. NCBI lineage: Eukaryota > Metazoa > Arthropoda > Malacostraca > Decapoda > Penaeidae > Penaeus > Penaeus chinensis. The sequence continues at coordinate 16,752,453 of NC_061857.1, forward strand.
CTAACTCCACCTCCTCCACCTCCTCCACCTCCAGAAGGAGGCGTGTATCCACTGCTAACTCCACTTCCTCCACCTCCAGACGGAGGCTTGTATCCACCACCTCCTCCACCTCCCGAAGGAGGTGTGTATGTATCACTCACTCCTCCTCCAGGAGGTATGTATGTATCACTCACTCCTCCCGAAGGAGGTGTGTAGGTATCACTCACTCCTCCTCCCGAAGGAGGTGTGTATGTATCACTCACTCCTCCTCCCGAAGGAGGTGTGTATGTATCACTCACTCCTCCTCCCGAAGGAGGTGTGTATGTATCACTCACTCCTCCTCCCGAAGGAGGTGTGTATGTATCACTCACTTCTCCTCCCGAAGGAGGTGTGTATGTATCACTCACTCCTCCTCCAGGAGGTATGTATGTATCACTCACTCCCCCTCCCGAAGGAGGTGTGTATGTATCACTCACTCCTCCTCCCGAAGGAGGTGTGTATGTATCACTCACTCCTCCCGAAGGAGGTGTGTATGTATCACTCACTCCACCTCCAGGAGGTGTGTATGTATCACTCACTCCTCCCGAAGGAGGTGTGTATGTATCACTCACTCCACCTCCTCCAGGAGGTATGTATGTATCACTCACGCCTCCAGAAGGAGGTGTGTATGTATCACTCACTCCTCCTGCCGAAGGAGGTGTGTATGTATCACTCACTTCTCCCGAAGGGGGTGTGTATGTATCACTCACTCCTCCCGAAGGGGGGGTGTATGTATCACTCACTCCACCTCCAGGAGGTGTGTATGTATCACTCACTCCACCTCCAGGAGGTGTGTATGTATCACTCACTCCTCCTCCCGAAGGAGGTGTGTATGTATCACTCACTCCTCCTCCCGAAGGAGGTGTGTATGTATCACTCACTCCTCCTCCCGAAGGAGGTGTGTATGTATCACTCACTCCTCCTCCCGAAGGAGGTGTGTATGTATCACTCACTCCTCCTCCCGAAGGAGGTGTGTATGTATCACTCACTCCACCTCCAGGAGGTGTGTATGTATCACTCACTCCACCTCCAGGAGGTGTGTATGTATCACTCACTCCTCCTCCCGAAGGAGTTGTGTATATATCACTCACTCCTCCCGAAGGGGGTGTGTATGTATCACTCACTCCACCTCCCGAAGGAGGCGTGTATCCACCACCCACTCCACCTCCCGCCCCGCCCCGCCCGCTTCCCCGCGCCCCATAGCTCGTCCTCCCGCCTCCCCCGGGCGAGGGCAGGCCGCCGCGCCCCCCGGGGTAGCTGCTGTAGCTGCTGGAGCCTCCGGCTCGGCCGCCTGTGTAGTCGCTGTAGCTGCTGCGGGAGTCGCCCCGTGCGTAGTCGCTGTAGCTGCTGGTGCCTCCACCTCCGCCTCCGGTGCTTCCACGTCCACCTCCGCCGTATCCACCTCCTCCACTTCCACTTCCTGACGAACCGCCGTATCCACTTCCTCCACTTCCACCTCCGGTGGAACTGCCGTATCCACCTCCGGAGGAACCGCCGTATCCACCTCCTCCACTTCCACCTCCTGACGAACCGCCGTATCCACTTCCTCCACTTCCTCCTCCACCTCCAGAGGAACCGCCGTATCCACCTCCTCCACTTCCACCTCCGGAGGAACCGCCGTATCCACCTCCTCCACTTCCACCTCCGGAGGAACCGCCGTATCCACTTCCTCCACTTCCTCCTCCACCTCCGGAGGAACCGCCGTATCCACCTCCTCCACTTCCACCTCCAGAGGAACCGCCGTATCCACCTCCTCCACTTCCACCTCCGGAGGAACCGCTGTATCCACTTCCTCCACTTCCACCTCCGGAGGAACTGCCGTATCCACCTCCTCCACTTCCACCTCCAGAGGAACCGCCGTATCCACTTCCTCCACTTCCACCTCCAGAGGAACCGCCGTATCCACTTCCACCTCCGGAGGAACCGCCGTATCCACTTCCTCCACTTCCACCTCCAGAGGAACCGCCGTATCCACTTCCTCCACTTCCTCCTCCACCTCCGGAGGAACCGCCGTATCCACCTCCTCCACTTCCACCTCCAGAGGAACCACCGTATCCACCTCCTCCACTTCCACCTCCGGAGGAACCGCCGTATCCACTTCCTCCACTTCCAACTCCGGAGGAACCGCCGTATCCACCTCCTCCACTTCCACCTCCAGAGGAACCGCCGTATCCACTTCCTCCACTTCCACCTCCGGAGGAACCGCCGTATCCACCTCCTCCACTTCCACCTCCTGACGAACCGCCGTATCCATCTCCTCCACTTCCTCCTCCACCTCCAGAGGAACCGCCGTATCCACCTCCTCCACTTCCACCTCCTGACGAACCGCCGTATCCATCTCCTCCACTTCCTCCTCCACCTCCAGAGGAACCACCGTATCCACCTCCTCCACTTCCTCCTCCACCTCCAGAGGAACCGCCGTATCCACTTCCTCCACTTCCTCCTCCACCTCCAGAGGAACCGCCGTATCCACCTCCTCCACTTCCACCTCCTGACGAACCGCCGTATCCACCTCCTCCACTTCCACCTCCAGAGGAACCACCGTATCCACCTCCTCCACTTCCACCTCTTGACGAACCGCCGTATCCACCTCCTCCACTTCCACCTCCTGATGAACCGCCGTATCCACCTCCTCCGCTTCTATCTCCTGACGAACCGCCGTCTCCACCTCCTCCATTTCCTCCTCCACCTCCAGAGGAACCGCCGTATCCACCTCCTCTACTTCCTCCTCCACCTCCAGAGGAACCGCCATATCCACTTCCTCCTCCACCTCCTGACGAACCGCCGTATCCACCTCCTCCACCTCCTCCTCCACCTCCAGAGGAACCGCCGTATCCACTTCCTCCTCCACCTCCAGAGGAACCGCCGTATCCACCTTCTCCACTTCCACCTCCTGACGAACCGCCGTATCCACCTCCTCCAGTTCCACCTCCAGAGGAACCGCCGTATCCACCTCCTCCACTTCCACCTCCTGACGAACCGCCGTATCCATCTCCTCCACTTCCACCTCCAGAGAAACCGCCGTATCCACCTCCTCCACTTCCACCTCCGGAGGAACCGCCGTATCCACCTCCTCCACTTCCACCTCCTGACGAACCGCCGTATCCACCTCCTCCGCTTCCACCTCCGGACGCCACTCCTTTGCCATCGTTGCATCCACTCTTACCGCCACCTGTTCCGCCGTAGCTGTCGCCGCTGCCTCCTCCGCCTGCGCCCGCGGCCCCTGCTCCGTAGCTGGCGAGGCATGAGGCCACCAGCAGGGCGATCGCCGCCCCCAGGAGAAGCCGCCCCTGTGGTAGAGACACCGTGGTAAACATTCGTATTACATTCCAATATTTCTGTAAGCAAACCACAGACCAAAGCAGCAAATTCTTGCCCCTTGCTCCGTCACTTTTATTTCAAATCATAAAGTTTCGGAAATCTTTGAGTTTCTAACGTCAACTAGCCAAAAGAATGTATATATAGATAAATAAATAACAGTGAAGGAGGATTAGGGTGTCAACAGCTATTAATACGTGACTAGATTGGCAAGTGATAAGATGATGATATTCCCATGAAAACTCTGCAAGCTCTGACGATGAACTGACCATGTTGCGTGTGTGAGATGTGTCGTTGGTGTGGCGTTCCGCGCGCGCTCACACCTTTTATACACTCGAGCATTGCAACACCGGTGAGCAGAGTGAAGAATTTCCCGCAGACAATCGATATGCACAAGTTTCCCCCGAATGCAGCGTTTGCAGCCTATTTTCTATTGTAGGGCCAACACTTACACTTTCTCTTCACTTTTTTACAAATATTTCCCGTCTTTCTCTTGCCATCGTTTCTCTTTTTCAGTGGGTTTATTCAAGATGTAATTATTCTGATTAAATCTAAGTCTTCTACTAAAACATCAAATGTATTGTTTTTCGGCTTTACCGTAATACTTCCTAATAAACATTTGATGAATGGTGAAAGATGTGTTTGTGTGTGTGTGTGTGTGTGTGTGAGAGAGAGAGAGAGAGAGAGAGTGAGAGAGAGCGAGAGAGAGACAGACAGACAGACAGACAGAGACAGAGAGAGAGGGGGAGTGGAGAGGGGGAGAGAGAGAGAGAAAGAGAGAGAGAGAGAGAGAGGCAGAAAGAAAGAGAAAGTGAGATGTGTCACTGCCACCGCCATCATCATTTGTATTTCCTTTCCTAACATATTTTTATTCAATACAAAAGTATCATCACTGTCTCCACCATCATACTGTCATGCTCGTCGATGGTTGTGTCGTTAATCAAGTCAATGACACTGCTTTCTGCGTTAATATTATTGTTAACTTCAGCGATTTTGGATTGCCGGTATAGCCAATATTCCAGGGAGTGTGTGTGAGTGTGTGTGTTAGCACACAAAAAAAGAGAAAAATAAAAAAAATGTATGTATGTGCGTGTGTGTGTGTATATATATATATATATATATATATGTGTGTGTGTATATATATATATGCATATATACAGTATACATACATACATAAATATATATATTTGTGTATGTGTATGCGTATGTATGTATGTATGTATCTATGTATATATATGTATATATGTATGTATATATGTATGTTTGTATATTTACATATACATACATACATATATGTATATATATGCATATATATACATATATAGGCATATACATATACATGCATACATATATATTGTATACTCACATACATACAAATACACATACACATATATATATATACATGTATATATATATTCATATATATATT
>NC_061857.1:16764717-16777217 GCF_019202785.1 Penaeus chinensis
TGTGCGTGTGTGTGTGTGTGTGTGTGTGTGTGTGTGTGTGTGTGTGTGTGTGTGTGTGTGTTTGTGCGTGTATGTATGCATGTAAGTCCATCAGCGTGGAACTCGGATCGAGGGAAAGGCGTTGTCCTCCCCGAGCCCGAGCATGGCCGAGGCTATCGTGCAGACGCAAACCAATGGCTCTGAGCAGCAAGCTTTACTGAATGACGGATGCTGTTATCTGATAATTCATACGAGGCTAAACAGTGCGTATGTGTTCGATCAATAATTCATCAGATATTACATGATTCGTACTGTTCGCCGCGTCATCAGGTAGATCTTGAGGCACGAACCCCGCTGTAGTCTTTCTGCCTGGCGGTCATGCACGCAGGATCTCGTAAATCAAGTGCGGAGTTTTCCTCTCTCTGCTTCTCCCTTTCTGTCTTGCTATCTATCTACTTATCTGTCTGTCTACCTACGCATCCATTTATTTGTCTATCTATCGAATTAACGTCTCTAACTGCCTCTCTAAGTAATATCCGTTTATCCGTTTGGTCACCTTAATCTTTTACCGAATGTAGGCAGGGTAGAAATTGATTTGTGTATATATAAATCGCATGAAAAAATATGTTCACACACATACATAAATATATATATATATATATATATGTATATATATATATATGTATATATATATGTATATATATACATATATGTGTATATATATATACATATGCATATATATGTATGCATACATATATTTTTTTAAATACATATCTACATATATATATATATATATATATATATATATATATATATATATATGCACACACACACACACAAAATCACACACATATGTGTGTGTGTGTTTGTGGATATGTATATGTATATATATATATATGCAAAAATATACATATATACATATAATAGCATATATATATACATACATGCATATATATATATATATATATATACATATATACATATATATTAACAAAACCTTATTTGCCAACAGTCTATAAGCTGATGAACCACTTGAGCTCTGAGGATCCAGGGTGTGTAGGAAATGCCTACATATTCTTCTTACTTGAACACCACTGGTTATTGGCTCTTCCCAATAAGCGTATGGGTGTCCATGCCATAAGGGCTCTAGGTATCCCTGCTGTTATAGCAAAGGCGGATGAGTAGTTTCGCTGCCAATGGCATCCTTGAGGTGGACCCCCTGGATTGTAGCCACTGGTGTGTACCCAACATTCCTGAATTGAGCCACCCCCTATAGTAGGGAAGCACAGAACCTACATTTCTTGTGTTCTTATAGGTATAAGAACACAAGAAATGCATATGCATAAGGTATATTTTTGTTGGGAGAATTATGTTACCATACGAAATACAGCAACTGATGTTTATAAGGAGGCTAAATCTGAATTTAATGTTCATGTGAAAGAAATACTCTCAGAAGCGTCATAGCCTCATAAATGGTGGTCAGTGCTTAAGCATCTTTGGTGTTGAGTTCTCCACTCCTCCTGTAATGAAGCCTGATGGCAGTGTTACGTATAGTCCATTTGAGAAGGCTTGCTACCTTGGTAGCAGAATGCTTTAATTCAAAACAAAGTTTAGAATATATTGAACAACCTCTTTCATGTTACCTATTTCCATGCTTTAATGCATCTGCTTTCAGGTCCTCTGAAATCAAGTATCTGTTATCAAAAGTAGACGACCATGGTGGTGTAGACCCTAATGGTTTGTTTCCTTTTATTTTAAAACGCGTTTTAGTTCGCTAAAGGTCATTTTCTGAGTGTTGACCTTATTCCCAAGGGCCCACTACAGTCTTGACCGACTGACTATGGGCTTTTTTCAATTACATCAATTTATTTAAGGTTTTTGAACGTTCGCTGCTTAAACGTCTTTCTGTATATTTCAGACCGTTTCTTCCAGAGCCTCAATTTGGTTTTAGAAAGAGACTCGGCTGCAATGATACATTGCTTATGTTGCTTCATGAAATGCAGTCTGCCTTAGATAAGGGTCATGAGTCAAAGCTTGTCTCTCTAGATTTCAGTGCAGCTTTTGACATTGTTAATAACAAGGGTGGTAAGTATTTTACTGAATTTTTAACTGTTAGACAGCAGTGTGTTCATGTTGATGGTGGTTTTAGCTCGTATTCCCGAGTGTCTTCTGGGGTTCCTAAGTGTAGTGTTTTTGGCCCTTTGCTCTTCCTTTTATATACAAGCGCCCGTCATTACTAATAAAATGTTAGCATATGCTGATGACACTTCTCTCTATGCTTATAATCTTACTCTGACAACCAGGCAAACAGTAGTTGACAGCCTCACTGATGAACTGATGATAATTCATTTGTGATGTTCTCAGTGGGGCATGAAATTTAATCCTACCAAGTCCAAGGAAATTACCGTGAGTCGGAGTCCTAGTCACTTCAGTTGATATCTGAAGAACTTAGGTGTAATCCTTGATTCATCATTTGAATTTCAAATTGGGACTATGACCTGAGCGGTTTCATGAAGTTAGTCATCATTCACATGTGCAAGAAGATTTATGAAGATAACAACATTACTCGTAGATGCTTCCTGTCTTGCATTCTGCCAAATTTTGAGAATTGTTCTCCTGTGTAGTTATTTACTGGAGACTCACACTTATGACTGCCTGATCGTTCTATTAATTCCATTTTATTTCTCCTTTATTTGGAAATGGGCATCGTAGGGATATTGAGGCTCTTCCAGTCTTATGCAAGATCGAAACCGATAATTCACATCACTTCTATAATTGTTTTACCTGATTTTTATCAACCTGCAAGAATTACTAGAAGTTCTATGACCCTCAGTTCAATGGCATTTGATGCAAGTCGATCGTCTACATAGATTTCTAGATGCCATTTTACTGCTACTTGTAGGCTTTGGAATAGATTGCCTTCAAAGACTGTAACTTCTCAAACTCTTGATAAGTTTAAAAGATCAGCTAATGTATTTCTACTACGTAAATAGCTAATGATTTTCTATCTCCTCTTTCTTTCTTAGCTGTGTTTTAACCTGTACTGATACCTTTGGTGATATGATTCTCCAGATTTCCAATGTGTCTCTTTATATGGCTTACCATAATAGTAATAATAACATTAATATATATATATATATATATATATATATATATATATGTATGTATGTATGTATGTATGTATATATGCATTTATATGTATATATATATATATGTACATATATACATATATATGTATATATATATATGTATATGTATATATATACACACATATTTATGTATGTATGTATATGCATGTATGTATGCGTAAACACACACACACACACACACACACACACACACACACACACACACACACACACACAGAGACACACACACACACACACACAGACACACATACACACACACACACACACAAACAAACACACACACACACACACACACACGCGCAGGCGGGCGGGAAAGAGCGCTGCAATCTCCAGTAGTGAAAACATTAGGCTCCAATATAGTCGATATTTGCTTAAATGCATTGTTCATCAACATTTAAGTGCTCTCTCTCTCTCTCTCTCTCTCTCTCTCTCTCTCTCTCTCTCTCTCTCTCCTTCTTCTTCTTCTTCTTCTTCTTCTTCTTCTTCTTCCTCTTCTTCCTCCTCTCTCTCTCTCTCGCTCTCCTTCTCTCTCTCTCTCTCTCTCTCTCTCTCTCTCTCTCTCTCTCTCTCTCTCTCTCTCTCTCTCTCTCTCTCTCTCTCTCTCTCCCTCTCTCTCTCTCTCTCTTTCTTTATCCATCTATCTATCTACTTTTTTTTTAGTGATCCAGGTCATGTGAAACAAACCGCTCATGAAATGCATATTGGTGTTGAAATTCTAGCGTCTTGCTCGAAAAGATGGGAAAGTAAGTACAAACACCTAGTTCTCATTTCTTCTCTTTTCTCCTACCTGTGTTTATATTTTATCCATTCCTTTGCGAATCTTATATTTTTGTTAATTTTTGTTTAATTTTGTTTATTTGTTGTAAGATCCTGATAACGACGACCCCTAACTCTCCGGGAAATATATAAACGCATTATCTGCGTTCACGATTGACAAATGTTTACAGCGCGCTCTTTGGTAATCAGTAAAACGAGTGAGAATGAGAAAATGATAATAAAGGCGAAAGACGATAATCAGAGAAACCAATCACTATGACAAATAAACGTGAGACTCAGCAAGTGAAATTTCTATTTTCTCATCATGACTCAAGACGCATAATTCGCACCCGCCGATGACCATCGTGGGAGACAATACATCTTCTGCAGCGTCTCCTCCGCCTCTGCCTTCTTCTTTTCCTCTCCTTTTCCATGCAAAAACCTGTATCTCTGATCTTTGCAATCGCAGTTGCATAAACCATAGAAAAATGACTAGCTTCTTGCTTCTTCTGGTCATTTTTCCTCGGCACGGAGGTTCTCAGCTCAGCCGTCAACTTATCCTCCCAGAGCTGCATTCCGAGTCCGGCGACTCCACGAAACCTTCCGTTTACCCCGTCGGTTGGCCCCCTTCGCACGTTCGGAGGCGGTCCATTGGCTCGGTCCCATCCTAAAAGGATTCAAATATCTCAAAACATATGTTACCAGATCCATTACGGCTTCTCGAGAGCCACTTGGCGCGTCTTAGTGTTCAACAATTCCAAGACAGACTCTCACTAGATATATGTAGCAACGAATGTTATATTGGTACAGTGACATGCCACCCTTTATGGCAGCTTCTCACGGCCTCTGCCTACACATTTACGCCGTCAGACCCAAGAGATGGTAGAAAGAATGAAAGATGGCCGAAGATCATGACTTTTCTCTTAGATTTTCAGGCTGCAGACAAACAAACGTCATAGACACAGAAAGGCAAGCAATCTATCAGCAATCCATGGCGAATAAGTGCATAAGATGAACATCAGTCAACAGTTTATATGTTATAAACTCCTGTTGATATTTTACGATATATTAAAGGAAATTTTCAACCTATAACCCGATAATCTTACTTTCCGTGTGAGATTGTAACAATTCAGATAAATCATCTGTCATTCATCATCAAGATTCTCAGTCGCTGGCATATTTTACGTCGCCAGAGACGCATCCCGATCGAAGCGCGACCGAACAAAACACCGGTCACAGTCGCCTTGTTCTGCGAGCTGCGGATCTGTCAGTTTTCTCCTCGGAAGGTTCCGCTGGGCGCTGTTGGTGGGATGAAACAGCCTCTTTCTTTTCTGTTTTTAGTCTGTTTCTAATGAGGAGTAATATGCAGTCGTCATTTGTAAATTAAATGTACATACAGACTAATGAATTTGAATGTTTCCTTAAAATTTACGCGCTGAAAAAATCTGAAATTGCACTGTAGTTGTGCAGCAGATTGCAAAAGGCATATTTGCTCAGAGTGGAAGTTACACGAGGAATACAACATGTAGCAACCTGTTGCCGCGTTAAAACTCTCAAGTGTGATTTGGTTTCAGGAAAATGAAGCAACCACTCAGATGTGAACTGCCAGTCGCGCAAGCACTTCCATACAGAACCCCTGCTTACGTAATTTTCTACAATACAAAAAAAAAAAAATACTGTTAATGTTCATATTCCACATGGAAGCTATAACATCTATATTATCATGATATAGAAAATAAATTCGTTACGTTATAAAAACGAAATAGAACTCTCACATATAATGTGTCCCAATCGAATTAATTTCATATTTAGAATTAGATATTCCTGCTAAAATGATATGTTCAACTACCTAAATCCGATATTTTAGATGTGTATTGACTTAGTTTGATAGTACTGACTAGCAAAGACACGCACACAAAAAGACACACATATATGAATATATATGTGTATATTTATGTGTGTGCGTGTGGTTATGTATATATATATACATATATATATATATATATATATATATATACATATATGTATATATATATATACATATATATGCACACACACACACTAACACACACACACACACACATATACACACACACACACACGCACACACACACGCACACACACGCACACATACATACACACACACACACACACACACACACACACACACACACACACACACACACACATATGTCTGAAAAAAACTCTTGTATACCAATAAAATAGAAAAGGAATTTAATTTCCACTTTAATCTATAGCACTTTCAAGATTTCCAAGGACTATTTGATGTTCTCTAAAGAGGTTGACTTTATTACTAACAAATTAAGAAAGAACAATTTTCCTATCAGTTTCATTGAACGGAACATCAAGAAATTGCCTTACCTGGGAAGTATTAGTAACAACCTAGAGAGAAAACGATCAAACTTAATTAAAGCTCATTATTCCACTGTCATTCTTAAGATTATATACACAACACCCATTTCCATTGTTAGTTTATTCAAATCGAAAGATAGAATTCTTAAACCCTTACGTTCTTCAGTTGTATAAATTCTCGTGCAATAGCTATATTGCCACTTGTATTGGGAGCACATCCCGAAACATTTTCATGCGTAATAAAGAAGATGAGGGATTTTCATTCAGAAACAATAATTATAAATTAACTAGACCAACAAAATCCTCAATCAGAAGTCACTCTGAAGGATTTTGAATTCTTGATATTTTAGAGAGTGTACGGATATGGAAAGAAGTGTTATGCGTAACGTATTGCATGCTCGCATAGAGACTTGTATATGGATAGTGTCATAGTAATATTTACTCCAAGTGGTGTCCAGGTGGCAATCACTGAGAGGAATGCTTGTTAGCTTACCTGTCCTCCTGGTTGCGGTGTATAATTTGTGTGCTAATCAATTAATTATACACTTGTAAAGAATTATGACAAATGTATTGTCATTTGCATGAATTGCGTGTCTCATAAACGCCACTGTATTGTTGATAATTCTTTGTAGTTACAGCCACTGACAGTCGTTAGGCCAATGTAGAACAACGCTGGTGTGTGCATGTATACGCCAGGCGAGCGCGTAAGCAGGGACGGCTGGGCTAGCGGGGACAAGGAGCTGTCAAGTGTGTAAGGCATGGTGCTGTTCTTTTAAGTATTTCAGTGCAATCAAGTTATTTTGTCGGTTTTCCTGTTTATTACTTCTATGTTGATTTGTTATACAAAATTTCAAATTACTAATTATTTTAGATAAATTGCATCGTTTGCGTTTGATTTCTACCGTTCACTCCTCTGCATATGAAAATTATTTATCTGAATTGATTAAAGGTATTAAATATGGATGACTTATTTAGATTACATAATTATATCAAGAGTAATTAATTTGAATATTTATTAAGTAAAGTTATAATTGCACTTTTATTTGTTTATGCCATGTGTTTTCCACTGATAAAATAATTGTTTTATGGCATAATAGAAGAAGCTAACCTTAAATGAATTACTGGAGAGGAAACTAATAAGTGCCCAGAGAAAGATGGAGAGGTTGATGCTGGGATTTAGCCTTCGAGATCGGATGAGGGATACGTGGATCAGGGAACAGACAAAAGTGGAAGACATACATGGAAACAGCAAAAAGAAAAGATGGTCTGTTCCCTGATCCACGTCGCCCTCATCCGATCTCTTAGACTAATTCCCAGCATCAACCTCTCTATCCTTCTCTGGGTACTTATTAGTTTCCTCTCCAATAATTTGGCTGTAGTCCATTTTTCTAATCCATAGGTCATAGAAAAAATGGCAATGGGCCACAGATGCTCTCTCTGTGGGTACATTAGTAAAGAGGGATTTCATATTAAAATTACCCAGCTTTTATTTGTGCACCCGGAATTCGGAAGACGAGGAGCGTGCCAATACCAGAAGGGATCGGTGGCATGTTTGTCTTGCACGTTTTGTTTCCAGTCTTGGCCCCCAAATTTCGTTTGTTTCTTTTTTCCGTTGAGAAGGCATTTGTTAAAAAGATTAGCTAGTTTCACTATTGCAATTTCTCCTGCATCTATCATAAGGTCTATAATAATTCCGTCTTCACCTAGTGTTTTCTCTCTCTTCGTGCCTTTAAGCGCTCTCTTTATTTCTTCTGTTGTGATGTTAGATACGTCTCTAGATACGGCGCTCGCTTCTATCCGTGGCTGTTCATTCGAGTTGTATAGATCCCTGGAAAAATCTTCCACTACTCTTATGATTTCATTCTTATTATATCACATCTCCGTCTGGTTTCTTTATTGCATACATTCCATTTCTCCCTCTCCCGAATCTCCTTTTAGCTGTTTTCATGCTAGTACCTGAGATCACTGTTTCATTTATTATTTGATAATTGAATTCTTCTCTCTTCTTTTTATTTAGAGTCTTTGTTCTATTTTGTTCCTGTTTGACGATACTTTCATGACCCTACGTTTTTGCATAAACTGTTTCTACCGAAAGCTTGCTGGAGCTTTGCTTGACGTTCTTGCCGCCTACTTCAAGTGCAACTCCTTTATTATGCCCCTGAACTGTTTGTTAATTTGGTCGACGTTGAGATCTTGGTCGCTGAAAAGTGAATATCTGTTTTGGATGTTAAGGTTAAATTCTGACGCTCTAGTCCGCAAGTTATCCATATATATGTATATATATGTATACATATACATGTGCATATATATATACATATATATATATTATATATATATATATATATATATATATATATATATATATATATACATGCATATTTATGCATGTGTGTATATATACATATGTATGTGTGTATATATATACATATATATGTGTATATACATACATATATGTATACATATACATATATAAACTGCTCAAAACATTTAGGGGAACACTTATATTTCAATTCAAAATTCAAAGTCGAATGTACAAATGTTACAATTTTGCACTGAAACTAAATTCCCAATGTACCCTGAACAACAGAGCGTCAAACTGGCGCTCTGTTGGAGGACCTTGGAGGACCGAATTACGAAATGATGTTGAAAAACAAAGTGACTAGAGAGAAATGGCAATGGAAGAAATGATGAATTTGCAGCACAGTACATTGAACAGCCACTTTAGTAGTGGGTATGCCCTCCACGAGCCTGTATGCACTCTCGACACGTCGTGGTATGCTCCTGATGAGGCGGCGGATGGTGTCCTGGGGAATCTCCTGCCAGACCTAGGTCAGCACATTGGTAAGCTCCTGGATAGTCTCTGGTGTGGCTGGACGCTGCCGAATACGCCGATACATAATGTCCCAGAGGTGCTCAATGGGGTTCAGGTCCGGAGCACGTAAGTGCCAGTCCACAGTTGATGCCCTCTTCCCCCAGAAACTGGCGGCTCACTCTGGAAATATGAGGTCGGGCATTGTCCTGTACCAGAAGAAATCCGGGGCCCACTGCACCGGCGTAGGGTCGAACAATGGGTCTGAGGATTTCATCTCAGTGATGTTGATTAAGCACATGAAGGTCTGTGCGACCCTCCAGATATATGCTTCCCCAGGCCATAACCGACCCACCACCGAATGAGTCATGCTGAACGATGTTGCATGCCGCATATCGCTCTCCACGTCGTCTCCAGACTCGGTCACGTCTGTCACATGCACTTAAAGTGAACCTGCTTTCATCCGTGGACAGTACTGGGCGCCAGTGGCGAACATGCCAATTCTGGTGGTCCCTGCTGAAGGCCAGTTTGCTGCACTGTGCTGGGTAGTGAGAACCAACCCAACCAACGGCCGCCTGGCCCTCATGCCATCCTCGTGGAGTCTGTTTCTGACAGTCTGGTCAGAATTGCATACTCCAGTGGCTCGCTGAAAGTTTCCTTGAAAGGACCTAGCAGAGCTTCTCCTGGACCGCATCGCAGATATACGGAGATTTCTCCGTATATCTGCCCTTATTCGGCCTTGTTACAGGCCTCCTGGAGTACTGGCCGGTCTCTCGAAAGCGACTCCACGCACGGGAGATGACACTGGGAGACACTCTGAACCTTCTGGCAACCAGACGTACAGATGACCCATTCTCCAGCAGCTGGACTGCCCGTGCGACTTCACAAGGCTGAAGCACAAAATTGTCGTGGCTACCACTAGCTAACTCACTCCAGATTTGGGGGTTGGCTCGCTTTTGACAATCCTGTCTAGACCTTGTTTATTGCAATTGGGTCAAAGACAGTGAAATTGATTTACAGGTCGCTAAGGTTGCAAACTAGCGGGGTGGATAACTCCATTGCGCCAATATATGTCTGTGATATCCCAAAAATAAAATGTTCCCCTAATTGTTTTGAGTAGTGTATATGTATATACACATATGTGTGTATATATACACATCCCCATACATATATATGTGTATAAATGTATATATAAATATATATATATATATATATATATGTATATATATATGTGTGTGTATATATATACTAATGTGTAAATATATACATTTATATATATATATATGTGTGTGTGTGTGTGTGTGTGTGTGTGTGTGTGTGTGTGTGTGTGTGTAAATACATACACACAAACAAATGTGTGTGTGTGTGTGTGTGTGTGTAGACATACATATATGTAAATATATGTATATATACATATATGTATATGTATTATGTATACACATACATATTTGTGTGTGTGTGTCTATAGTTTCATAATTTCATAGTTCATGACCGACACTGCTAAAAGGTGAATTACATATCGTATCTTTTTAAAAATTGGTTTGTGATAACACTGCGGGTCCTTACGTTTTGGAGATAGGGTCAAATGGCTTTCTGGAAGGTTAGTTATTTTGCCAATATTTTCTCGAGGACTTTAGCTTTATTTTTTTTTGTAATTGCCAATTAATTATTTGTCTTTTATCTCGAGCTTTAAAAACAGGTGGTAGAATATCCTGTTTCCAGAGTGATGGGTAAGTACCAATGCCTGTGGATATATAGATAACAACAGTCGGCTACTACCCAGTTGCGGACAGACTTTCCTGATCCTCATCCGTATTAGATAATATGACAGCAAACAGACCCGGAATCATTCTCCATGCAGACACTGTCCCCTACTAAATAGCTGGTCGTGAGCTAGTGGAAAGCATTAAACAAAATCAGGAGACGCAACAACCAGCTATAAAATCTTCCCAGTGATTTTCATCACAATCCGATCCTCAGTCACTCTGCCAATATGTCACACCCAACAAAGAAAGTCTCAGACATTTATCATCAGATGACGTCAAAAAACAATATTCTTACGGATGAGTTAAAATAGACAAGATATCATTGCTCATTATAAGATGGATGGACTTAACGATTTACACTTCTTTTCAAACACCATATAATACAAAGTGAGAAATTAATTCATTTGAAAAACAAGTTCAGTGAATGTAAACGCGAAACCTGGAGAACCTGGGATATAATTAAACCATTAAAATATCACATACACATTTACCTAAGTACCGTAAGGAAGACAGAACATTTCAACTAGTCTTCGCAACTGGGACAAGGCTTGAAACAAATGCTTTAGACCATAACCAGCAGGAGAAGAAACATGACTAGACACAAATCACCTGCGGGAAGCGAATGTTGTTGAGGCGGATGGCCTTGCGACATGAGGTGGTCTGCACCTTGCAGTGGCTCTGGGGTCTGACGTTTATCTTTTTTCTCTCTCTTCTTTTTTTCAACTTGACGAAACTTCATCTTGTTGGGGGAGTTGCAAATGCTCGTTTGTTTTTGTGCTTCCATTAGCTCTGCGCAGTTGTTAATAAGGAGAGCTGACACTTGCAAAATAAAAAGTAACAGGGAGGCTGAAAACTGCATTTGTGTATCAGCAAGGCCGTGGGTCAGCTGACGCGTGGGTGGAGATGGAGGTGACGGATGTAGCGTTACTCCCATCGACGCCACAATGTTAAATCTCCCAAGTCACAGATTTCCATTCATGAGATTCATTATATGACTTAATATACAAGGTCTCAACATTTCCTTAAACATGCGGTAGTATTATGATAATGACAGCATAGCCAGTCTTTAAGTAAATCCGAACTTTATGTTACTGTCAATGAGGTCGTTTCAAAAAACAATACCATCTTCACTTTATTTAGACTTCAGTAAAAAAGCGACACGTGCAGAATTATTAATGAATTACATGACACATGTGGTGATTTATGCTCTTAAGACCTGTACTTATCTGCAAACAGCGGGCAACATGGCGCGCCCAGCAGCACCTTATCTGTGATAAATGCAACGTAAATGAGAGTGAGAGAGAGAGAGAGAGGGATTTAAGGTCATACGCCCTGAAACATTAATGAAGAACAACATGGTTATGGGTAGACTGACAAACAATAATGAAGGGGACTTAATGCATTTGGGTGCCACATGAAAGCATTCATTACTGTAACGAGTCTCCTGCGATCGTCAGTTCCTCCTGATCCTCCAGCAGCACAACGCCTCCTCAGCGCGCCCGGGGCGGCGGCGTGATCCCGCAGCTTAGATCATCACTGCAGGGAGAGTTTTTTTTAACATTTAATCCCACAAGGTATTCGCCACCAAAGACCTTAGCTGTTGAAGCGGGAGATAATTTTAAATAATCAATCAGGAGAGGAGGATGACGGAGTAGAGTAAGGAGGGGC
>NC_061857.1:16782217-16792217 GCF_019202785.1 Penaeus chinensis
ATTGTTTACATGCACGATCCGCTTAAACATGTTAAACTATAAGAATATAATCAACCTGGCAGTTTAACAGAAAGTATCTGTTAAAATATTTAGATTGTAACACAGTAACCAATATTGCCAGATCAAGATCATACATTTCAACAAATTAAAAATCCGCTATCTTGGCTCGTTACAACTCGTTTGTCACGAGTTATGTAAGAAATAACGTATAAATACATATTTCTAAAGCTGGTAAGAACTTGGCCTGGAGCGAACTGTAACATTGGATTTAAAAGGGTCGTTTAACAGCGCAAACGTTGTTGGCCACAAGGCGGGTCTCCTTTATGGAGCTACAAATAAACACAGACATTGCGTGCGTGAACAATGCGTGTGCATGCTTCATACCTAGCAATATATAAAGGAGGCGGGATCCAGGCATGAGACGAAGTCATAAAATACAGAATGCGACGAAGACGTGAGTGGAGAAAGCGCGAGGAGCAAAATGGCTCATTCCACACGCGATCCGTCACGGTCCACCGGAGCAGAAGCAAAATATGCAGTTTTCACTACGAAATCGATGGCTCGAAGTGGTCCTTTCCGTGATCAGCTGTTTTCAAGTTACACCTGTCTCCAACTCTGGTTTCACTAACAATGATGCTTTTCCATACTCATCAAAGAGGCAGGGCGAAAAAAATACATAGACACAGACACACACACACACACACACACACACACACACACACACACACACACACACACACACACATACACACACATATATATTGTGTGTATAAATATATGTATTTATATGATGTATGTATGTATGTATAATTATATATATGTATATATGTATATATATGTATATATGTTTATATATGTATATATACATACACGCAAATATATATATATATATATATATATATATATATATATACAGACTGATAGATGAAAAGGCAGATAAATAGATGGATAGATAAATATGCATACATAGATATACGTGTACACCTTGTGTGCGTGAAGAGGAAATGAAAAGCCTTTTTCTTTATTTGTAGTAAAATGAAATATTTTATTTGTTATATGATATCAACAATATATATTGGCATATATGATACGCTCATAAATTACAATAACAAGTATTAACGTTACAGCGATTTGTCATTTGTTTCGTCCCCATAAGGCCCTGGCGCCCTGTTCCAGCCGTGGGCCTAGCACTCATCGCTGGACTCCGCCGCCGAAGAGGCCAGCCCGCCCGGGGCGTCCTCTTCGCTCGAGGCCCCGGAGGACACCAGGCCCGCCCTCGCCCCGCCGGCCCTGCCAGGCCCGACTCCACCCGGAGAGGCACCACTTCCACCATATCCGCCACTGCTTCCACCTGCTCCACCTACGAATCCGACAAATCCACCACTACTTTCTTCACTTGATCCAACGCCTTCGCTACTTTCGGAAGATCCGCCATTACTATCACTGCTTCCACCTTCTCCACCTAATCTACCACTACTTATTCCACTTGATCCACCATACATATCAACGCCTCCACCACTTCCACCTCCTCCACCAAAACCACCACTGCTGCCTCCACCTGCTCCAGTGGAAGAACCGCCATATCCACCGCTGCTTCCGCCTACTCCACCTAAGGATCCACCGAATCCACCACTGCTGCCTCCACTTGATCCAGTGGAAGAACCGCCATATCCACTACTACTTTCACCTGCTCCACCTAAGGATCCACCGAATCCACCACTGCTGCCTCTACTTGATCCAGTGGAAGAACCGCCATATCCACCACTGCTTCCACCTGCTCCACCGAATCCACCACTGCTGCCTCCACCTGATCCAGTGGAAGAACCACCATATCCACTACTACTTCCACCTGCTCCACCTAAGGATCCACCGAATCCACCACTGCTGCCTCCACTTGATCCAGTGGAAGAACCACCATATCCACCGCTGCTTCCACCTGTTCCACCGAATCCACCACTGCTGCCTTCACCTGATCCAGTGGAAGAACCGCCATATCCACCACTGCTTCCACCTGCTCCACCGAATTCAACACTGCTGCCTCCACCTGATCCAGTGAAAGAACCACCATATCCACTACTACTTCCACCTGCTCCACCTAAGGATCCACCGAATCCACCACTGCTGCCTCCACCTGATCCCGTGGATGAACCACCATATCCACTACTACTTCCACCTGCTCCACCTAAGGATCCACCGAATCCACCACTGCTGCCTCCACCTGATCCAGTGGAAGAACCACCATATCCATCACTGCTTCCACCTGCTCCACCGAATCCACCACTGCTGCCTCCACCTGATCTAGTGGAAGAACCGCCATAACCACCACTGCTTCCACCTGCTCCACCGAATCCACCACTACTGCCTCCACCTGATCCAGTGGAAGAACCACCATATCCACCACTGCTTCCACCTGCTCCACCGAATCCACCACTACTGCCTCCACCTGATCCAGTGGAAGAACCGCCATATCCACCACTACTTCCACCTGCTCCACCGAATCCACCACTGATTCCACCTGCTCCACCTAAACCAGTGCTGCCTCCACTTGATCCACCATACATATCAACGCCTCCACCACTTCCACCTGCTCCACCAAATCCACCACTGCTGCCTCCATCTGATCCAGAGGAAGAACCGCCATATCCACCACTGCTTCCACCTGCTCCACCGAATCCAACACTGCTGCCTCCACCTGATCCAGTGGAAGAACCACCATATCCACTACTACTTCCACCTGCTCCACCGAATCCACCACTGCTGCCTCCACCTGATCCCGTGGAAGAACCACCATATCCACTACTACTTCCACCTGCTCCACCTAAGGATCCACCGAATCCACTACTGCTGCCTCCACCTGATCCAGTGGAAGAACCGCCATAACCACCACTGCTTCCACCTGCTCCACCGAATCCACCACTACTGCTTCCACCTGCTCCACCGAATCCACCACTGCTTCCACCTGCTCCACCTAAACCAGTGCTGCCTCCACTTGATCCACCATACATATCAACGCCACCACCACTTCCACCTGCTCCACCAAATCCACCACTGCTGCCTCCATCTGATCCAGAGGAAGAACCGCCATATCCATCGCTGCTTCCACCTGCTCCACCGAATCCACCGAATCCACCACTGCTGCCTCCACCTGATCCAGTGGAAGAACCGCCATATCCACCACTGCTTCCACCTGCTCCACCTAATCCACTGCTGCCTCCACTTGATCCACCATACATATAAACACCTCCACCACTTCCACCTGCTCCACCTAATCCACTGCTGCCTCCACTTGATCCTGAGGAAGAATCGCCATATCCACCGCTGCTTCCACCTGCTCCACCTAATCCACTACTGCTTCCACCTGCTCCACCATACATATCAACGCCACCACTTCCACCTGCTCCACCTAATCCACCACTGCTGCCTCCACTTGCTACGGTGGAAGAACCGCCATATCCACCGCTGCTTCCACCTGTTCCACCTAATCCAACACTGCTGCCTCCACTTGATCCACCATACATATCAACGCCTCCACCACTTCCACTTGCTCCACCGAATCCACTGCTGCCTCCACTTGATCCAGCGGAAGAACCGCCATATCCACCACTGCTTCCACCTGCTCCACCGAATCCACCACTGCTCCCTCCACCTGATCCAGTGGAAGAACCGCCATATCCACCACTGCTTCCACCTGCTCCACCTAATCCACTGCTGCCTCCACTTGATCCTGAGGAAGAACCGCCATATCCACCACTGCTTCCACCTGCTCCACCATACATATCAACGCCACCACTTCCACCTGCTCCACCGAATCCACTGCTGCCTCCACTTGATCCAATGGAAGAACCGCCAAATCCACTGCTGCTTTCACCTGTTCCACCTAAAGATCCACCGAATCCACTGCTGCCTCCACCTGCTCCAGTGGAAGAACCGCCATATCCACTACTACTTCCACCTGCTCCACCTAAGGATCCACCTAATCCACCACTGCTGCCTACACCTAATCCAGTGGAAGAACCGCCATATCCACCGCTGCTTCCACCTGTTCCACCTAAAGATCCACCGAATCCACTGCTGCCTTCACCTGCTCCACCATACATATCAACGCCTGCACCACTTCCACCTGCTCCACCGAATACACCACTGCTTCCACCTGCTCCAACGAATCCACCACTGCTTCCACCTGCTCCACTGCTGCCTCCACCTAATCCAGTGGAAGAACCGCCATATCCACCGCTGCTTCCAACTGTTCCACCTAAAGATCCACCGAATCCACTGCTGCCTCCACCTGCTCCAACGAATCCACCACTGCTTCCACCTGCTCCACTGCTGCCTCCACCTAATCCAGTGGAAGAACCGCCATATCCACCGCTGCTTCCAACTGTTCCACCTAAAGATCCACCGAATCCACTGCTGCCTCCACCTGATCCGGAGGAAGAACCGCCATATCCACCGCTGCTTCCACCTGCTCCACCGAATCCACCACTGCTTCCACCTGCTCCACTGCTGGCTCCACTTGATCCTGTGGAAGAACCGCCATATCCACCGCTGCTTCCATCTGCTCCACCTAATCCACCACTGCTGCCTCCACCTGATCCAGTGGAAGAACCGCCATATCCACCGCTGCTTCCATCTGCTCCACCTAATCCACCACTGCTGCCTCCACCTGATCCAAAGGAAGAATCGCCATATCCACCGCTGCTTCCACCTGCTCCACTTAATCCACTGCTGCCTCCACCTGATCCAGTGGAAGAACCGCCATATCCCCCGCTGCTTCCACCTGTTCCACCTAATCCGCCACTGCTGCCTCCACTTGATCCAGTGGAAGAACCACCATATCCATCGCTGCTTCCACTTGCTCCACCTAATCCACCACTGCTGCCTCCACTTGATCCAGAGGAAGAACCACCATATCCACTGCTTCCACCTGCTCCATTGCTGCCTCCACCATATCTACCGCTGCTTCCACCTGCTCCAGTGGAAGAACCGCCATATCCACTGCTGCTTCCACCTGCTCCACCTAAGGATCCACCTAATCCACCGCTGCTGCCTACACCTAATCCAGTGGAAGAACCGCCATATCCACCGCTGCTTCCACCTGTTCCACCTAAAGATCCACCGAATCCACTGCTGCCTTCACCTCCTGATCCACCATACATATCAACTCCTCCACCACTTCCACCTGCTCCACCAAATCCAACACTGCTGCCTCCATCTGATCCAGAGGAAGAACCGCCATATCCACCGCTGCTTCCACCTGCTCCACCGAATCCACCAAATCCACCACTGCTGCCTCCACTTGATCCGGAGGAAGAACCGCCATATCCACTACTACTTCCACCTGCTCCAACGAATCCACTGCTGCTTCCACCTGATCCAGTGGAAGAACCGCCATATCCACCGCTGCTTCCACCAGCTCCACCTAATCCACCACTGCTGCCTTCACTTGACCCACCATACATATCAACGCCACCACCTGCTCCACCGAATCCACTGAATCCACTGCTGCCTCCACTTGATCCGGAGGAAGAACCGCCATATCCACCGCTGCTTCCACTTGCTCCACCTGCTCCACCGAATCCACCACTGCTGCTTCCACCTGATCCAGTGGAAGAACCGCCATATCCACCGCTGCTTCCACCTGATCCACCGAATCCACCACTACTGCCTCCACTTGATCCAGAGGAAGAACCGCCATATCCACTACTGCTTCCAACTGCTCCACCTGTTCCACCGATTCTACCACTGCTGCCTCCACTTGAGCCAGTGGAAGAACCGCCATATCCACCGCTGCTTCCACCTGCTCCACCTGTTCCACCGATTCCACCACTGCTGCCTCCACCTGATCCAGTAGAAGAACCGCCATATCCACCGCTGCTTCCACCTGCTCCACCGAATCCAACACTGCTGCTTCCACTTGATCCAGTGGAAGAACCGCCATATCCACCGCTGCTTCCACCGAATCCACCACTGCTGCTTCCACTTGATCCAGTGGATGAACCGCCATTTCCACCGCTGCTTCCACCTGCTCCAACGAATCCACCACTGCTGCTTCCACTTGATCCCGTGGAAGAACCGCCATATCCACCGCTGCTTCCACCTGCTCCACCGAATCCACCGAATCCACCAATGTTGCCTCCACTTGATCCAGAGGAAGAACCGCCATATCCACCGCTGCTTCCACCTTCTCCACCGACTCCACCACTGCTGCCTCCACTTGATCCAGAGGAAGAACCACCATATCCACCGCTGCTTCCACCTGCTCCACCGACTCCACCACTGCTGCCTCCACTTGATCCAGAGGAAGAACCACCATATCCACCGCTGCTTCCACCTGCTCCACCGACTCCACCACTGCTGCCTCCACTTAATCCAGAGGAAGAACCACCATATCCACTGCTGCTTCCACCTGCTCCTCCGAATCCACCACTGCTGCCTCCACTTGATCCAGAGGAAGAACCACCATATCCACTGCTGCTTCCACCGGCTCCACCGACTCCACCACTGCTGCCTCCACTTGATCCAGAGGAAGAACCACCATATCCACCGCTGCTTCCACCTGCTCCACCGACTCCACCACTGCTGCCTCCACTTGATCCAGAGGAAGAACCACCATATCCACCGCTGCTTCCACCTGCTCCACCTGCTCCACCGAATCCACCACTGCTGCTTCCACTTGATCCAGTGGAAGAACCGCCATATCCACCACTGCTTCCACCTGCTCCACCTGCTCCACCGAATCCACCACTGCTGCCTCCACTTGATCCAGAGGAAGAACCGCCATATCCACCACTGCTTCCACCTGCTCCACCTGCTCCACCGAATCCACCACTGCTGCCTCCACTTGATCCAGAGGAAGAACCGCCATATCCACCACTGCTTCCACCTGCTCCACCTGCTCCACCGAATCCACCACTGCTGCCTCCACTTGATCCAGAGGAAGAACCGCCATATCCACCACTGCTTCCACCTGCTCCACCTGCTCCACCGAATCCACCACTGCTGCCTCCACTTGATCCAGAGGAAGAACCGCCATATCCACCACTGCTTCCACCTGCTCCACCTGCTCCACCGAATCCACCACTGCTGCCTCCACTTGATCCAGAGGAAGAACCGCCATATCCACCACTGCTTCCACCTGCTCCACCTGCTCCACCGAATCCACCACTGCTGCCTCCACTTGATCCAGAGGAAGAACCGCCATATCCACCACTGCTTCCACCTGCTCCACCTGCTCCACCGAATCCACCACTGCTGCCTCCACTTGATCCAGAGGAAGAACCGCCATATCCACCACTGCTTCCACCTGCTCCACCTGCTCCACCGAATCCACCACTGCTGCCTCCACTTGATCCAGAGGAAGAACCGCCATATCCACCACTGCTTCCACCTGCTCCACCTGCTCCACCGAATCCACCACTGCTGCCTCCACTTGATCCAGAGGAAGAACCGCCATATCCACCACTGCTTCCACCTGCTCCACCTGCTCCACCGAATCCACCACTGCTGCCTCCACTTGATCCAGAGGAAGAACCGCCATATCCACCACTGCTTCCACCTGCTCCACCTGCTCCACCGAATCCACCACTGCTGCCTCCACTTGATCCTGAGGAAGAACCGCTCCCACCTGCTCCACCTAAGGATCCACCCAGGCCTCCCCCGGCCAGCGAGGAGCCATATCCACCACTGCTCCCACTGAGGGAGGGGCTGAAGACGCCAGCGCTTCCGCCGACGCCGAAGGAACCGACGAAGCCGCCGGCGCTGCCCCCGCGCGCGCTTCCGACTCCGCTGCCTGCTTTGGCGGAGCCGAACTGAACGAAGGAAATGGCACTGGGAGAGCCGGTGGAGGGCACGCCGTGGCTCGCTGCGCCGCGTCCTACGCCCGACGCCCCTCCGGAGAGGCTCAGGCTCCTGCTCCCGGCGTAGGCTCTGCTGGCGCCGCCGCCCACCGCGAAACCTCCTGGCGCGCCTCCCGAGGTTCCAGCCCGTATCCTGCTGCCGTAGGTGGCGAGGCTCGACGCGACCAGGGCGAGGAGGGCCACTCCATGAAGGACTCGACCCTGAGGAGGAAAGGGGTCAGCTGTTGCGAGGTCTCATCAAGGCCACCAAGGTCTCTGCTGATGCTGCTTAAGCATCATTGTTATCGTCATTGTTAACATTGTCACTGGCTTTTTCATCCTCAGTGTTATTATTGTTTTTATTACGATTATTAGTATTATTATTGTTATAATTATCATTATTATCACTATTATTATTATTATTATTGTCATTATTATTGTTAGGATTATAATAATAATAATTATTGCTATCATTATTATCATTATTATTTTCATCATTTGTTTTATCATTATTGTTCTCATCATTATCATCATCATATTCTAATTAAGATAAATATCTTTGTTATAATCATTGTTATTAGCATTATTATCACTATCATTGTTATTATTATTATTATGATTTTATTTTTTTATAATTATCATTAATATTATTATCATCATTATTATCATTATCATCATTATCATCATCATTCTCATCATCGTCATGCTCATCATTATCATTATCATTATTACTATTAGAGCTGTTATCATCATCATCATTAGTAATAGCAGTAGTATTCTAATTACTATTAATAGTATTATTGTTATTATTATATTATTATTATTAGTGTTATTATTATATTATTATTATCATCATTATTATTATTATTAAGAGTATTATTGTTGTTGTTATTATTTTTGTTATTATTATTATTATTATTATTGATATCATTATGATTACTATCATTTTCATTGTTATCATCCTTATTATCATTATTATCATTACTATTATTATTATTATTAATATTATTATTATTACTATTATCATTACTATTATCATTATTTTTTTTTCATTATCATTATTATTATCATTATTATTATAAGTATTATCATTATCATTACAATCATTATTATTATTGTTGCTATTGTTATTATCATATCATTATCATTATTATCCTTATCGTTATTATGAATATTATCATTATTATTATAATTCCTATTAGTATTTTATCACTGTTATTTTATCACTATCATCGTTATTATTAATATTAGCATTATTTTGATTATTATCATTATTACTGTATTACTATTATCATTAATATTACTATCATTATTATTTTGTTATTACTATTATCATTATTATCAATATTATCATTATCATCATTATGATTATTAATATCAATATCATTATTATTATTGTTGTTGTTATTATTATCATTATTATTGTTGTTGTTGTTGTTGTTGTTGTTATTATTATTATCATTATTATTATCACTATTATTATCATAATTATTAGCATTGTAAGTATTGATATTACTACTATTAATATTATTGTTATTATGCTCATCATTATTATGCTCATCATTATTATAATTTAATCATTGACTTTATCATTATTGTCATTATTATTATCATTATTGTTCTTGTTGTTGTTACTATCATTATTATCATTATTATTATAATCATTGTTATTATATGTGTGGTTATTAGCTTTATCCAAATTATCATTTTCATCATTAATATTATTATTGGTGTGTATATATTTGTTTTTTATCGTTACTCTTATCATTATTTTTATTTGTATTGTTATAATCATCACTGTTATTATAATGATTTATTATCAATATAATCAATCCTATTGCCATTTTTACTATTATTACTAATATTGTTATTATAATTATTAGTATTATTATCATTATTATAATTATCCTTGTTATTATTATTATTGTTATTATTAACATTGTCAGCATCTTCATTATCTCATTATCATTTTTATCATTAATGTTAATTGTTATTATTGTTGTTATTATTATTATTATTATTATTATTTATATCATTGTTATTGTTATTATTATTATTATTATTATTATTATTATCATTATTGTTATTACTATTATTATCATTACCATTATTATCATTATTATCATTATTATCATTATAATTATTACTGTTATTATTATCATTAT
>NC_061857.1:16802217-16804717 GCF_019202785.1 Penaeus chinensis
TGATAAAACTAAGACTGACTGATGATACGATTATGCATTACAGATCAGCAGCAACCGCCTTGCCGCAGCCTTCGTGGCATTTGCAGCAACGCCAAAACGGGTCCCACGGGGCCGCCGCGACTCATGTCTGGCCATCGGTTTCTGGGTTTGGGAAGCGCAACGTAGCCAGCGGTAAAAGAACACAGCTAGCATCTGGTATCACTGCATAGGATATTTCAAGAAATCTGCACTAACACCAAACTGATAGTGTTTTAGCAAGTATTTTTTTATCCCTGAAATCCAGCTGATGGAATGCACTCTCTGCCTTGCCAAGTAGGTGGACCTGAACAGAGAACGATTTTTTTACCTTCTTTGTTTTCAATCGGCATGGTTGGCAGCTTACACGGACCCCTGCAAGAGGTCGGATCAAAAGCAAAAATGATGCAATGTTCTGCCTGAGAGAAAAGGG
The DNA here is from genome assembly GCF_019202785.1 of Penaeus chinensis. NCBI lineage: Eukaryota > Metazoa > Arthropoda > Malacostraca > Decapoda > Penaeidae > Penaeus > Penaeus chinensis. The sequence continues at coordinate 16,802,666 of NC_061857.1, forward strand.
TACCGAGTGATACCCGGAGAAACTCTGGATTTACTATAACATTGGATTAATCTTTATAGTTGTTAATAAAACAATCTGAGCATTCTAGTAATCCCTCACACAATGAAGAGTTTCAGAGCGAGTTTCTCTTCCACTCGTGTGCGTGGAAGAGAATCCTACAGCATCTCTACGTTACGATTAGATCATTGGCGGGAAAACCGAGCTCATCACGTGACCGTTGATTAAGGATTTCATCGAAGGAAAGCAAGCGGTCCCTCAGGGATTCCCTCGGAGCCCATTCAGGTCCGGGTAGCACAGCAGGTTGAGGAGCTGAGGGCAGCCGACGACAGCCATACACAGTGGCATCCTTCTGCCTGGCTCGCGGTGGCCTTCCCCCTTCCCGTGGCCGAAAGGAAAGACTGGGTCTGACCGTGCCGCAGCCACTTTATTCCCGTTGGCATCATCTTCACCATTAGCATATTGATGCTATAATCATCTCTATCAGTAGCAGGACCAGTAGTAGTGGTTGCAGATTGTCACCATCATTAGATCATCATCCTTACTGCTGGTGCCGTTATCACTACCGCCACGCTCATTGTCAGTGCAACCACCCTCATCACCTGCAGCAGCAACATCCCCGTCATCATCAGAATCACCATCACCATTGATGTCGCTGAGGGGTTATTTTTCTTCCCGGATTCAAGACCAATTAGGTCCCTGGAGTCTACGATGTTTCCTAATTACTTTCGATGCATTCAGTAGTACTCTTTTGAATATGATCGATCCCTGCGTCTGTGTTCATTTCAGAAGCTGGTTTTTCCCATTACTCCAAAGTTTTGATATTTTTCTACTGCTAAACATTATATATTTATGAATACATCTTCCTTGTTAGCGATAACAATAGCTTGCATTCTGGTGACCGTTTTTTTGTGAGGATGTTAAATTCATTAATCAATTTGAATGTTCATTTTTCAAGTGTTTATTTTTTCTGCTTCTTCTTTTAGATTTTTACTAACATCAACTTTCTATTCTTTCAAAATCAAGTATTTTCCATAGACCTCAGTGCATTGTGGCTGCTATTACTGTCTCTCAGTTAGATTATTTGATATTCCTCACAAACTCTACTTTTGTCTGACGTTTGTGTGATGTGCAGACTTGTTGGGACTCAGTAGTTGATCCTGTGTTACAGTGACAAGCGCTTTTGCTTCAGTTTTAAGATGCGCTGTTTGTTACTACTGAGATTTATCTCGGTCCATTTGGTCATCAATATATTAGCCAATTTTCTGTGTAGAGTGATTTTTCGACCTTGTCACTCTTTTATCTCGATTTTTTTCAGATTTTGGCATCACGCTTCTTTAGACATTTTTTTAGACATTCCAGCAGCATCTAAAATCATGCCTTTCATTAACATGTTCTAACAACGTTTTTTTCTTCTTCTTCTTTTCACTGAATCTGCATTAGTTAAGATTTATCTTTCTTTCTCTTCCTCGGATGTCCTGTCGGTCTACACGGCTGGCGCTCCGTGGATTCTCCTCTCTCGCGTCTCAGTATCTCAGTATCGTTCTGAGTCATCATTTGATAATCATCTAACTGCCACCAAGTTCTGATTCTAAAATGCATCGCAATCGCAAGTGGGACTCGAGTAAGGTCTTTCCTTTCAATAACTTATTCTTCATTTCATTTGACCGATTTATTCCTAAGTATTTCACCTAAATTCCTTTCTTTAAGAAATACCCCGGTTGCATTTAGCAGATAGAGACGAGACAGAAAGTCTCCTTATCTGAATCTGCATACATCTCATCCGTACAAAGAAGATGGCTGGCTTCTACCCTGCATATCTGGTAGTCATTTACCATACTGTTTAAGGATGATCGCGAGTGGAATCACTGCCATGACAAAGAGTAGTTGTGAAAGTGAATGTGATTGCGAGATACCTTGTATAATTTGAACATCGTTGGCTAGGATTGTCTTCCACACTCCGGTTGCTCTCGCTGAAAAATAACTTCATATTTCCTGCCCCCCCCCCCCCCCCCGTACATCATTAGGCATGAATGCAGAAGAGAGTCGAACGCC
>NC_061857.1:16809717-16814717 GCF_019202785.1 Penaeus chinensis
ATGATAATAAAGATAATAATAATGACAATAATACTAATAATAATGAACATAGGTATGTAAACACACACACATATATATATATATATATATACACACCCTTGCGTCAAGATCCTACACCTCCCTCCAGGTACTAGACTGACTGAGGCGTACAAACACGCCATATTTTTGTTGTTGTTTGCTTTCCCTTGATAATTTGGTCCCCGGTTCCCTCTCCTCGAGCTGTCTCCGTGACGACCCTCCTTCAGCCGGGTCTGCGTTCCTCGCCGAAGATCAATCGATGGAATACTATTGCCACTAGAAGCAGTCAATGTGCATTATTATACATCAAAGAAAATGCTTATCTATTTTCAGTACTTTCTGATGAGAGTCCGAGATTATTCATCTATAATTCTGAAACCTCAAACATTGGTAATTATCCCATATAAGTTAACGACAAGTGGAATAAAGCACAGAAGACGGCGAAAGTTGATTATGGCATTTCGAACCCTAATGGTTTTTTGGTCATGTCATCCAATTAAGGCAATTGCGATAAAAACAAATCAAAAATCATAAAAGCAGTATATCTAAAATAATTAAACGTTAAAACAAGTTTAACATTCCGTGAAAAAAAAAAATCTGCTAAAATAAGGTAAAACGCATTACTAACAGATTGACTTTTATTTTAATTGTGTTACTGTGCTGTCATTCTAGGGCTTTTTACTATAGAAATCAAAGGATTGCATGGACTCTTGGGAGGAGGGGCAGGAAATGGTGTGTACATGTTTACAGGTTACCCGTCTGACTCTGTAACCATCAGCATCGCCGATAACGTGGGCTGCCTCGCCGCGGCATCCAACGTGAATCTTCTGCAGTGCTCCTGCCTTGCGATCGCCTGGCCACCTTAACCAGTAACCCGACCTTTCTCTTCCGTTATCAGCAAAGCGCGTTACCGGAGTTCCCCTGTTTCGTTTCCCACGTACCATCCCCAGCTGTATATCTTTTGATGATATTTCGCCCGCACCACAAGACCACCGCGGCTGAGCTTTCTTGCTTCGATGTCATTCTGGGTTCTTTGGCCCAGTCACTGAAGCATTTCACTGCCTCATTAATAAGTACAGGTCGCCAAGTGTACCAGAGATTAATAACGTGAATGATCTTTTCATTTCTTTTTGGGACCCATCTCTCCATGCCGTAAGTAGCTATAGAAAAAAACGTTTACTTTACTTTTAGTGATTTTTTTCAGATATATGTTTATATATATATGAAGATAAAATATATATGAATATAATATATAAATGCAGCTTCAAATATACATATATGAAGCTCCAGATACCATTGCGCAATAGATATGAATTTCTTGCATTTGTCCAGTTAACAAAGCTACATTATTTGCGTATTGCTGCATTTTTATGAGGTCGATGTGCAGGAAATTATTTTTCATTCATTATATTCCCAAAGATTTCATGAACATTGTATCAAAGGTTTCACATCCTGTCCTAATGTTTGATACTATAGTGCAGTACCTACGCACTTAATTACGCCTTTACTCTTGACCTGTATAGTTTAGTATTCTTCTCCCGAGAAGGCATTCGAACAGTTAAAGCTTGCCGCAGTTGTGACGTCTTCAAATCTGTTACTTCTTCCTCTCCTCCCTCCTCGCCTCCTTCCTCTCTCACTCTCCCTTCCGGCCTCTCTCTCCTTTTCTCTCTCGTATCGTACATATATATATATACATATATATGTATATATATACACTCCAGTTATACATGTTTCACGTGTCTTATGTGCCAAACAAATGGGGTGTTAATATGTTAGGGTGGTTCACGCAAACGACCGTGATTGTTCTACCTTGTATGGGCTTAATACAGTATGTTATAACGGTGAGTCTCGGGTAGTAGTCAGCATAGTAAAACATGTACAACTGGATTTCGTGTTTATATACATATATACATACATATATCCATACATCCGTATATATACACATATTCATACATATGAGGAAGGAATCGTAAATAAGTTTATTTGGTAATGCTGTATTGTACCAAAAAATGGGGCAGGGCGTGAAACAGACCTTGCTAGTGTGCCACACTGAGCTGACTATTCTTTCGGAAGAGTGACGAAAACCAGGAGGTCAAGGCCCTAAGGTGCATAATAGGTCTTAGCTGAGTTTGTTATGAGCTTCGATCTTATCTGTTGGCTTTACTTGATAATTTGTTTTCTCTGTCTTTTCTCGTTGGCTGGAGAGTTGCTTTGTGCTTCCTCTCAGATTTTATTTTCCTATATGTTTTTTTTTAATTATTGTTCATCAGGATTATTAGCCAGGATATCTGCGTTTTACTTTTATTTAACTGTATTTCTGACTCTTTAGAGAAAGGAGGTTTTACATTCTCCCGATTGTTCTTTTTGGGAACCAAGATTCCTTTTATATACTCCGCTTAATTCTGCATATAGATTGATAGACATATTAACAGAAATACCAGCACGAAGTAATTATGATGGGCTGCGAGAATTATGGGAAACGGTAAACGAGGCTTGGCAGGCAGAGCCCCTTGTTAAACTCTTAGTGGTAAAGGTTCACATTTTATAATCGGCGTACACATCGACCCCTGATTGTAGAGAAACATTTTGTACTTCGCCTTATGCGATGTGTGTGTGTGTGTGTGTGTGTGTGTGTGTGTGTGTGTGTGTGTGTGTGTGTGTGTGTGTGTGGTGTGTGTGTGTGTGTGTATGTACATATATATATATATATATATATATATATATATATATATACATGTCTTCATATATATAAACATATATATACACACGCATAAATATATATATACGATATATATAATTATGTGTGTGTGTGTGTGTGTGTGTGTGTGTGTGTGTGTACATATGTATACATAGATATACATATCTTCATATATATAAACATATATACACACGCATAAATATATATATATATATACATATGTGTGAGTATATATATATATGTGTGTGTGTGTGTGTGTGCGCGCTAGTTAGATCCTAGTTGCACACTCCTTTTCGTGGTCATGTGGCATGATTGGTTTAGTATTGGCCCTCCGGTTTAATACCTGGGAGTGACCTAGGTTCGAGGCCTGGTCAGTGAGGATTGTTATATATCTATATCAATGCGATATTCCATCTTTCATATACATATATGTGTGTGTGTGTGTGTGTGTGTGCATATATATACATATATGTGTGTATGTATACATATATATCAGCATCAGCTTGAATTAATCCACTGCAGGACGTAGGCCTCTCCTAATATTTTCCAACTTTGTCTGTCGCGTTTTTTGCTTCCAGTCTTGTTTCGTTATTTCGTTATCTTGTCATTGGTCTGGGCCTTGGCTTCTTTGTATTTCTGTTCATTTCTTTGTCCATCCATCGTCCTGTCTCTGATATATATGACCTGCCCATTGCCATTTTTTTTTTTTTTTCTTTTTGATGCTCACAAGTATATCATCCACTTTCATCTGTTCCCTGATCCACGTCGCCCTCATCCGATCTCTTAGGCTAATTCCCAGCATCAACCTCTCCATCCCTCTCTGGGCACGTATTAGTTTCCTCTCCAGGAATTTGGTTGTAGTCTATGTTTCTGAACCATAGGTCATAATTGAGAGGATGCATTAATTAAAAACTTTTCATTATAAAGCAGATTTACTGAAGAGAACAGTATCATCTGCAAATCTTAGATTGTTTAGGTATTCGTCTCCTATTTTGATACCCTTTCCGTTCCATTCTAACTTCTTAAATATGTCCTCAAAGCAAGCTGTAAAAAGTATTGGTGAGATGGTATCACCCCGTCTAATACCTTTTTTAATTGGTATATTATCGGTGTGGGGCTTGATGGTTGATATCCCATCTTCGTATATATCTTCCAATATTTTACAATATATCTCCTCTACTCCCTGTCTTCGAATAGCTTTAGTACTGCTGGTATCTTTACAGAGTCAAATGCCTTTTTGGAATCGATGAATGCCATACTCAGGAGTTTCCAATATTCGTTTATTTTTTCTCTTAGGCTGTTAGAATCCAGACTTTTGACTTTTGTGAATAGTTTGTAAGTAACTGAAAGGAGGCTTATGGGCCGGTAGGTTTTTAGATCCTATCTGTCCCCTTTTTATATATCAAAATAATTGCATTTTTCCAGGCTTTCGGAGTTTTTCCGTTGAGAAGGCATTTGTTAAAAAGGTTGGCTAGTTTCACTGTTGCAATTTCTCCTACATCTAATTATATGGTCTATACTATTTCCGTTTCCACCTGTTGTTTCCCTCTCTTCATGCCTTTTAGCATTCTTTTTATTTCTTCTGTTGTGATGTTAGGTACTTCTTTAGTTACCGCGTTCGCTTCTATCCGTGGCTGTTCATTCGATATCCCTGTAAAAGTCTTCCACTACTCTTATGATTTCATTCTTATTATATCTCACTTCTCCATCTGGTTTCTTTGTTGCATACATTTGACATCTCCTTATTCCGAGTCTCCTTTTAGCTGTTTTCATGCTGGCACCTGAGATCACTGTTTCATTTATTTGAGTGTTGAATTTAAGTACATCTCTTCTTTTTCATATAGTCTTTGTTAGTTCAGCTAATTCTATTCTGTCCCTGTTTGACGATACTTTCATGACCCTATGGTTTAGCATAAGCTGTTTAGTTTCTACCGAGCGCTTGCTGGAGCTTTGCTTTACGTTCTTATCGCCTACTTCAGTGCAGCTTCCTTTATTATGTCACTGAACTGGTTGTTAATTTGGTCAGTGTTGAGATCTTGGTCGCTGAAAAGTGAATATCTGTTTTGGAAGTTAATCTTAAATTCGGTCGCTCTGGTCTTCAAGTTAACTAAATTTGGCTGCAGTTTACGTATGAGCTTGTTCCTTCCCCTTCTAAGGTGTAATTTGATTTGGCCTCTGACCATTCTATGCTTGTTGCCAACATTTACTTTATTACTAACTTCCACATTTTTTTACTGTATCGCGCCTGTTCGAAATTATGAAGTCAGTTTCGTTTTTGATGTCA
>NC_061857.1:16822217-16829717 GCF_019202785.1 Penaeus chinensis
TTTAATTACTAATTCTAACATATTTGGAAGACCACAGGATTCCCATCGACAATCTAATTGGCTTGGCTACAAACGGCACAGCAAACATTATGGGTGAACATAATTCCCTAAGCAGCAGACTAAGATCAACCCTTCCAGGCATTACAGTTTTCAAGTATATATGCCATTCGATTCATTTATGCGCATCAGAAGCTGCAAAAACTTACAAGGCAGTGTAAAGACAGAGTGCAAAGAGGATTCATGAATTCAAGGAATTCCAGGTGATGTGGAACGTAAAAGCTCACAATGTCTTGCATGTGTCCAAGACCAGATGGTTATCCCTCTATGAGACTGTGACCAGGCTATCTGAGCAATGGTCTGCTCTAAAAGGTTACTCTGATATAAAAAGAGCAGATAGATCATTAAGACTCCTGGCACTGGACAATTTTGTTTAACTTTTTAATGGCAATTCAATTTAATGTTATCGAACTTTCTTTGAATACACGCTGCCAAAATGCAATGCATTTAATAAAGAGTTACAGAAGCAAGGACCCACAATGCAGTTGTATGAAAGTACTGATGATTTCTATCGGGAGATTTTATTAATGTTCTGTTTTCCAGAAGTAGTGATCAGGGAACCACTGGCAAAGACTGAAGTAAGAAACGAAAACAAGTACCAGCCACTAAACCTAATCTGGCATAGATGCCCTCTCAAAAAGAAAAAAAAGAAATCTGGTCCTGATATTAGGGCAAACTGCTGACATTTCCTCTTTGCACTGAGATCACAAAAACGGTCCCCCATCAATGATAAGTTATAGTATCTGGCATCAGTAATACATCCGCCAAAGACTTTAGACCGTAAACTACGATCTACTGTGCCATCTCTGCAGCAGTTGGTAGATGCACTCCCAAAATAAATGAGGAATGACGAAGACTTCCGTGGCACGGATTTGAAACCGATATGAAGGGCTATGATGCCTTGAACTTTTCATAGAAGTGGGGAAAATTCTAGATCAATAATTGATTCCAAAATTTGAGTATCTATCAATTTTTTTTCCTACAAGTTCTTTCTCTGCCGACTTCTAATGCCGATGTGGAACGAATTTTCTCGTACCAAAATTTAAGTAAAACCAAGAATTCGGTACAACTACCATTTTTTAAATTACTATTTGTGGCAGAATATGCAAGAAGCCTGGGAGGCACAGATAGTGTGCAAACATTTCCATCATTTCAATAACTAAATTTGTTATCATAGTAGCTGAAAATGTCATGTATATTTTTTCTTCTCATTATTTGTCATTGTTAATTTCATCAACATAAATAAATGTAAATTAGTTACGAATTTTACTCTCTAATCACCATATTTACCCCTTTCTTTGTCAGAGAAAGGGGTAGTTTATGACAACAGAGTGTTTAAAGCAATCATAGCTCGATAACGACAACCAATCACGTTGGTAATCTCGACAGCACTGCCAGTGACCTAGTAAGTCACGACTTAGGCAGCTCGACCACACCTGTCGTGAGGAGCTAGTGATGGGCCGACGACCTGCCTGGAGGATCTCCATGAGGGACTCGACCACGCGCTCTGGTCGGCGCATGGTCGCATCACTAGCTCCTCACGACAGGTGTGGTCGAGCTGCCTAAGCCAGGTGAGCTAGCAGTTAAGTTAATTATTGATTCTGATTTGGTCCTTCTGAATGATAGTAGTCCTTCATCGGAAACACACCTCAGATCTCGTCAACAAAAACAGCCAAGTGTCAGTGGCTCACCAATGACGACTCACTTTAGTATTGTTATTAAATATTGCAACACAGCAAGAACTCCTTTAGCACCTAAATTTACGTAAAAAATATCGGACTGTATCGCCTCCGCAAGGAGCGTCAGGAAACCATTGATGATAAAGTAAACAATATTCAGAATACTATTTGATAAGCAGCAATGTGTGGACACCAGATTGCTGGAGGGAGCTGTGCGAACGCAATAGGGCCTACAAACTTATTAAAGAATAACACCAATAGTGAGATTTTTTGCAATTCAAACTAGCAGGAGCTAGGACTCATAGAACAGTAAAACAAGTCAGAAGAGACTCCTGGCGGAACTTTCGGCTGTACCAATAAAACGCTGGTGCGGGCCCCGCATTTCAGTCCCAGGGAAGGGAGTGGGATCCCCGCCTTGCAAACCGTATTTTCAAACTGCTCGGGCAAGCTCCTTCCCTGGTGACTTCTGCGGGGACAGGTTGGTACCCTTGATGCATCCCGCCCACCGCATTTGGTACGCCTAATGCTCTTCATTACGATTTACTGCCAAATTCATGTTATTTTTTTTTTTTTCGGGAAAGATAGAGTTAAATTTGACTATCGATATGCCAACCGTCATTTACAGATGCCATATTCACAATCGTTCTCAAAAACTTTGATCGTTCGGGAAAGTTCAGGGTTATTAACATGAGCAAATACTGTATTTCATTATCAATAAATCAGCCAGGTTTGCATATTACTTATTTTCAGACGTGTTTCAAACTCTCCTGCTTCTCCACCTAACCTTAATCTAACTGAATGATGATATGCTACATATAGGCTGGATATATGTCGAAATTCCTCCGCCGGCGGATGATAAGAAACTTAGAACCTTCCAGAAATACACACACACATATATAGACTGATAGAAATGTGTATTTATATGTATATATTGTATATATACGTGTATTTATAAGCCTAGATAAAAATTCCTGAGAATGTTGGATATGAATGTGTCCAAGTAAAGTGACTTTACATCCAAAAGAAATTAACAAATTTTATTTATTTTACAGACACTTTGCTGTTTTTGTTGAAGAGATATGAGGAATGTTTCCCTTGAAGGACTACTATCATTCAGAAGGACCAAATCAGAATCAATAATTAACTTAACTGCTAGCTCACCTCTAACATCCGCCCGCAGGGAGCCCCATAACGTAATTTATTTTGTGGCAGACTATTCTGAAGAGCTTAGAGCTCATAAATTACCACATTATCATGGGGGCAATAAACTTAACATTTAGTCAGATACGTGCTCTTAATTTTTACTTTGCATGCAACAAACCCCAATGTAGAATGTAGAAGTCACTTCTGTAAAAGGAAGGCTAAAGTGGATGGCGATTCCACCTCCACCCGCACCCTCACGGTCCTTCCAACATAAGGGGTAGTTCCTCAGCGAAACGACCTCATCAGAGACAAGGTGTGTTAAATGCGTTTCTTGGAGAACTGTAATATCGGGAGGACGAGGATAATGATTTAAGGGCATTTAATCTTGCTCTAAGAATTCGTCAGTTCCACTGTATAATGGCCGACGCGAAGATTATGTTTTATGGGCTTTTGAAGTGCCTTCCCAGTTTTATTTTTCTTCTTTTGGGAGGGAGGCGCCTCTTTTCCCTCGCTTCCCGGGGACCTCTCTCGGGAGGGTTTGGAGACAGAAGCCTCCATGTCCTACTGCTCCTGGCGAGGGAGACGACTGGCAGAATGCGACCTGCTTCTCTCTTGAGAAGTCGATCGAGAGCCAGGCAATGTCCACATAGGAGTAGCCTGGACCAGAAGGTACGATACATACTGTGATTCAGTATCAGCCTCCTTGTTTATGCTGGGTTGATGCAGCCATTTGGTCGACCATTTTAGTCAGTGGATATGCTTAAATATTAATTTCTTTGACAGTTTAAGTTCGGCAATTTCTTTATCTTTAGCTGCAAGCTGTTGACTGACATTCCTTGCTCTAGGGGTGATGCTAGTTATTGCTACAGCATAGGAAATATTGTTTGTGTGTCAAACTTTCCACTTTCCTCCTAGCTTCAGTACAACTAACTTCATGCTTTTTTCATATATGCTAATGTCTCAGTCTCCTTCAGGCTGTTTGCACTCAACAGAGCCTGACTGATGGAGACCTCCATAATTAGCACATGTGAAAATTTTATTAGAACTTGTAATTGTGCCGTGAGCCTAAGCACATTTACAGCAAATTAATTGATTTGAGTCTTTATCAATACATCTTAATGATGTGTGTTCGATTTTTTTTTTTTTTTTTTTTGGCATCTATTGCCATGTTTTGGCTTTTGGATGTAAAGTCACTTTACTTGGACACATTCATATCCAACATTCTCAGGAATTTTATATAAAACAAAAATAAAGAGAACAGTCCAGTTTCTGTTCGCACATTCCCATCCTTCTTAGTCATACAATTAACGTCCAATACATTTTGGTCCTTCATGCTCTCTAGAATTTCACTTTCTTCCATCGTCCTCAAATCCCTATGAAAGATCACGTACAAGTATTTGGGCCGATAGGAATAGTTACTTTAACTCTGAGATCACGTCAGCTTAAGTAAATCCTTAAATAAGACTTCCATCTCACAATTTTCTGACAAAATCAAAATCGCCGTCCACTTGACCATTAAGACTTTTTCGAAAATAAACGGATTCATGTTCAAAAGTGGTTGATTTTCATTCATTCATTTAACATTCGTGTGCCTTGCATTCTTAGTAGGGATTTTGAAAAGAGGTCTTATAGATCTGTCTTTAGAGGGGGATCCATTGTTCAGAGTCGAGTTTACAATAGAGCGGTCATGGGTTTCGGACCAAGTCCAAACGCTTGGCCCAAGACCGTAGTCCTGAAGGGATCAAAAACTCTTAACTTTCGGTATTAAGCTAATACCACTAGCTAAGAGAATATGGCAGTTTCCGTCCTCTCCCTCCCCCCCCCCCCTAGTGGAAGCCTGGTTGCATTCTTTAGTACCAAAGGGAGATCGAGTTATGTGGGAGGCACTTCCTTACCGCCGAACTTGTCTAAGGGAAGGGAGGTAATACGAAGCCCAACCCCCAAGCAAATACGGGAGCCCACAAGAGAGCTACGGCAGGCTCAGGGAAGTCACCCAAAGATAGGAAAATAATAATAGTGGACCTCCCTACCCAGGGGTCAAAACGCATCAGGTCTGCCATGAGGTAGAAGAGTACTGCGGGTCTGAGGTGGGGTGCTGACTACGCCTACTCTAGTCTCGTGTGACTTGCAAGATCAGAGCATTGAAGGTGCAGTTAAGGCAATAAGGTTCTGAAAAAAAAACATATATTTATTCTATATTTTACTCTAAAGAACTCAGAAACAACAATGTCGACCGAGATTAGAGGCCAAGGACACCAGGGTAGCTCTTGTGGCACACGACTTTAGGTTTATTGATATGCGTTATGGAAACGGTCTGATTTTGATAAAAGCTCTTACACGAGTGTAATGTATAAATTTATCAGTCTGTTATGTTTACTTGTACCGAACACATGCCCCCATGCCAGATTGGTATGCATGGATACCTTCATGACAATAGTAAAATAATGAATTATGCTTTATTAGTAGTAAAGACAGATTTAGGAAAGTAATAAACAAAAGTTAAATTTAGCTTAAAGGTTGACCCAGCGCCGATATACTATAGGAGTATCAATTTCCTATATAGGCTATATTGCTATTCAGTGAGGCATTTGTATCAACTGATCAGTGTAAATGTACTCCACGTGGGTGCATGTACCTCGAGTTAGGAAGCCCCGGGCCTCGAGTTAGGAAGCCCCGGGCCGAAATAGAAACGGGCCTGATATTGTGGATCAAAATTTATTTGGGGACTTTATTCTGCATTTATTTTACCGGATATTATTTTCTGTTTTCGGGCGTTTGGGAGCAAAATTTCAGTTGTAGTTCGTTATACCGATATTTGACGTAATGTTTAGTGTTTGAATACACTTGTACTTATTTCTATTTCTATTGTATTTTATCATATATATATCTGTGTGCGTGTGCGTGTGCGTGTGTGTGTGTACAAACATACATACATATGTATATAAATATATATATATATATATATATATATATATATATATATATATAATGCAATAGAAATAATATACTATTATTCTCACTCAGAGGTCACCTGAATTACAATCAGTTGTTTGCAACATTTGTTTATGGACACAGTATTAGTTTCTAAAACATATATTATGATGACTCATTTTCATATTTGTTAAACACTAAATACAGTGTTTGGTAAATGTGAGCTCAGAAGTCTACTATTAATGTATAGTTTAAGTAAACAAAATTAATCAATGTTTTATCTTCACCGTCCACATGTAGGTCATTTGACACACAACATTATACAAACCATTTATTAAGAAGAAAATGCGAAAATAAATAATAAACCGAAGTTGGTTCCTCGACCAGTCAGCTATTTGGTAGCTTTTCTACGTACTTGGTTGAACATTACTGATTACTGAACATCATTATATGTCGGATTTTCACCAGCTTTTATCTCCTTCTCGTAGCAGGCCAAACGAAATACTGCGATAGCAAAATAAAAGAAGGACAGTAATTCAAAACAATATAGGATGTATTAAATTGATGTATTCACAAAAAAACGCTCAAACAACAATATTTTTTTTTTTGTTTTTTTTAGTCACAGACCAAACAAGAATGAAAACGACTAGGCATTTAACGGAGAAAATAAAACACAACATAAACTTCTATTGCTGCTTCACGAAGCCCGATCCGAGACGACGGATCAAGGAACCGCGGCGTCGGACGGAAGAGCGTCTCGGCGGACTGCTTCGTCTTTCATTTCCCATACATACTGGCGCTGGAAGCCCCGGTGATTGGCACCCACCCGGAACTGCCACCGCTACCCAGAGGGGCTGAATATCCTCCACTAAGAGAGCTGCCTCCACCTCCAGAGGGCGCTGAGTAGCTTCCACTCAGAGATCCACCTCCGAAGGAACCACCTCCTCCACCCACAGATGGCGCTGAGTAGCTTCCACTCAGAGATCCACCTCCGAAGGAACCACCTCCTCCACCTCCACCCACAGATGGCGCTGAGTAGCTTCCACTCAGAGATCCACCTCCAAAGGAACCACCTCCTCCACCTCCACCCACAGATGGCGCTGAGTAGCTTCCACTCAGAGATCCACCTCCGAAGGAACCACCTCCTCCACCTCCACCCACAGATGGCGCTGAGTAGCTTCCACTCAGAGATCCACCTCCGAAGGAACCACCTCCTCCACCTCCACCCACTCCACCTCCACCCACAGATGGCGCTGAGTAGCTTCCACTCAGAGATCCACCTCCAAAGGAACCACCTCCTCCACCTCCACCCACAGATGGCGCGGAGTAGCTTCCACTCAGAGATCCACCTCCAAAGGAACCACCTCCTCCACCTCCACCCACAGATGGTGCTGAGTAGCTTCCACTCAAAGATCCACCTCCTCCGCCTCCACCCACAGATGGCGCTGAGTAGCTTCCACTCAGAGATCCACCTCCAATGGAACCACCTCCTCCACCTCCACCCACAGATGGCGCTGAGTAGCTTCCACTCAGAGATCCACCTCCAATGGAACCACCTCCTCCACCTCCCCCCACAGATGGCGCTGAGTAGCTTCCACTCAGAGATCCACCTCCGAAGGAACCACCTCCTCCACCTCCACCTACTCCACCTCCACCCACAGATGGCACGGAGTAGCTTCCACTCAAAGAT
>NC_061857.1:16834717-16842217 GCF_019202785.1 Penaeus chinensis
CTTGTACCAACACTTTTCAACACTTGACTTTGCTGATGATGTTGCTATACTATCTGAATCTCTGAAAACCCTAGTGGCGGCTCGTGATGCATTTAGTAATGAAGCGAAGCCCCAGGGGCTAGAGGTCTCCTGGACCTAGACCAAGATCCAGGATTTCGGGGGCCTACTAGGAGACCCTGTGCAGTCGGTACGTGCTTGCGGTGAAAACATCGAGGTCACAGAGAGAGTTATACAGGACCTGTTGCTTGCACGATCCGCGATCGCCAACTCAGGCTATACGGCTCGATTCCCGCAGGATGACCCTGCCCACCAGGTTATCTCTGTTCGAGACAACCCTGGGTAGAGTAGGCCTGTGGGACGACCGAGGAAATCGTGGCTTGGGTAGATCGATCAAACCTGTCGTGTGGAGCTAGAGATGGACCGGGTCCCTGCCAGCTGGCGGCTCGCTATTGGGGACCCTCGTAGGTGGAAAGGAAGGGTGGATGCGGCTATGCGCCCCCGCCGGCGTTAGCTCCCAAATGATGATGATGATATATATACATATATATTTATATATGTATATATATACATTTATATCTATATTTGTGTGTGTATATATATATGTATTTATATACATACATACATATATATATATATATATATATATATATATATATGTACATATAATGTATGTATATATATAATATATATATATATATGTATGTATAGATATATATTATTATAACGACAACAATGACAGTGATAATGAAGAAATAATAAAGAAAAGAAAAAATAATGATAGTTATAATAATAACAGATCAAGCTGTTGAGAATAACAATTACAAAGTTTATGATAATGGTAAGGATAATATTATAAAAATTAACAGTGATAATGATGATAAAAGAAGATAAAGAAAATTGGATTAATGATAATGATAAAGATAGTAATAATACTGGTAATAATAATAATAATAATAATGATAATAATAACAATAATAATAAGAAGAAGAAGAAGAAGAATGACAATAATTTAAAAATATAATAATAATGATGATATCAATAGCACAACAACAATAATAATAATGACAATGATAACAATTAATTATCTTAATGATGATAATGATAATAGTAATAATGATATTGATAGTAATAATGATCATGATAATATTTTTGATAATAACAATAACAATGAGATCAGTAATGATAATGATAATTATAATGATAATAAGTAAATAATGAAATCATAATAAAGACAATGACAATAATAATAAAAATAATGATCATAACAGCAATAATAGTCATAAAGATGATGATGGTAGGTGTGATAATAAAAATAAAGATAAGAATAGTAATAATAACTATAATAACAATGATAATGGTAATAATAATAATGATTACAGTAAGAATAACAGTAATAATAATAATAAAGATAATAATAGTAATAAGGATAAAAAAATAATTAAAAAGTCATAATCATGATACAGATAATGATAATAACAAGTAATATAAATGGCAATGATAGTAATTGCAATGATAATAGTAGGAAAAATAAAAACGATAATAAGAACAACAATGACAATGATGATGATGATGATAATATTATAATAACGATGATAATAATAATAATGATAACAAAAATGATAATGATAATAAACAGTTTTGATAATGATGACGATGATGATGATATTGATAATAACGATGATAATAATAATAATAACAATAATGATAATGATAATAAAGATAATAATGATACAAATAATAATTAATTATGATAATGATGCTGACAAGAGCAACAACTATGCTGTACCTGCAGCAGCGGAAGCATAACACCTGCATGTATATCACTTGTTTTTTGCCTCACCCCAGCAAACACTATTCCAGCGAACCCAACGCAGCCTCAGCGACGGCGCGAATTACTGATGTAGCAGAAAACGAAGGCGTGAATTTGTGTTTATTGATAAAGTCATGGCATTAATAGTAGTTATTATCATTATTTGTTATTTCAATTAGTTACACATTTGTTTTACCAACAGAATGTTTTGTTGTAATTCCAGCGATAAAGCACAGAATATATGAAAGCAGAATCAACGACCTCTACTTGGCCGCAATTACCAACTGTAATCTCATGAATGCTGTAAAAAAAGTAGTTCTAAGACAAGCCTTTTGGTAAAATGGATTATTTTGTGTTTTCTCAAGTAACCAATTAAGATTGTGTTTAATATGTGTTGCTCCTGTGGTAAGTTTTTTCTTGTACGTTCTTTATCTTTATTGATATTGCTCGCTAAGCCTTTGAAACAGCGAGTCTTTTAGACATTGTTTTATGATTTTAATCTGATGTTACACATACTGTAAAACTCATATATCCTACATAGTGCATGAAGTTTGATGTGAACTGTGCGAGGCGATGCTTCCCGCCGAATTTTGCGAAACAGAACGCAGTTATGACACGATTAATAACATATCTGCAACGAAACGCCCGAATGAGGCAAGGCGGTTTCCGACCATTTCGCACGCCCGCGATTCTTGCTTCCTCGGGAATCGGCCACGTGCGGGCCCCACACGCGGCCTGGTCTTGACTACGCGAGGATTTGTGGGCAGGAGGGTGACGCCGCTGGACTTCGATTGAGAGCACAGGGCATCCAGTCAAGCAAGGGATGCGCTTTAGAACCTCTCAAACTGTATTTCAGAGAGCACTATGATTATATATATATATATATATATATATATATATATCTGTATGTATATGTATATATGTGTGTGTGTGCTCCGACTGCTGGCTTGAGCCCGATCTCACGGCGAGAAGACGATATATTGCCTTGAGAAGTGAAAGGCAGGTGTCGTAGGGGAAGTCACCGCCGTGGCACAAGTGTTAGCGCGCCGTACCGCAGCTGATTAGGAAGGGCATCCAATTAGGCAAGGGTGGTACTACCAAATAACCTCTCAATAGTGAATTGAGAGAGGCATATGTCCTGCAGTGGAATAAAGGGCTGTACAAAAAAAAAAAAAAAAAAAAAAAAAAAAAAAAAAAATATATATATATATATATATATATATATATATATATATATATATATATTATATACATATATATATGTATATATATATATATATATATATATATATATATACACAATGTGTACAGTATATATCTAGAGATAGATTTATAAATAAATAAATTTAAATATATATATACATATATACTGTTTATATATACATATCATATATATTATGTGTGTGTGTATGTGTGTGCGTGTGTGTATACATATAGATAGATATATATATAGATGTGTGTATACATATATGGATGTATGTGTGTGTACACATATATTTGTGTGTGTGTGTGTGTGTGTGTGCATGCATGTACGTGCATGAAGGAGCCAGCGACCGAAAGAGGGAGAGAGAAGGGAGCAGAGACGAGGCTCCGTCTCCCTTTCCCCGCTCGCAGTGACGGGCTGTTCACCTCCTTCCTCATAACAGGAACTTTCCCTCACTTGGCTTATTGTTACGTCACAAATGCATTGCCCTTCCCGCCGCCCCCTCCCCTCTCCCTCTTCCACCCTCCCCGTCTCCGCTTCTTGCTCCCCCTCCCTGCTCCCCCTTCCCTGCCCCCCCCCCCCCCCAGAACGAACAATAGAAGTGTGTCTGCGTATTCTTCATTTCTGTCTTGCCTTTATTTTACTCTTAACGTTTTTATATTTCCCTCCTCTGCGGCCTTTTTACAGCTGCTTCCAAACGCATCTTTCGTTTTTTTCGGGCTCTTCCTTCGACGCCACTTCGCCATTGCAAATCGCATTAGAAAGTGTCGAAGCACAAACGGCATCTTCATGCCTGCGTCTGGCTGCACACCTCCATTTCACTTTCAGCCGGACGCTGCGCTTGGAGCCAAACGGATCGAGTCTCGCGTGCCTTTTAGCCACCCTTTCCTCGCGCGAAAATATCCAGCAAAAGCAGACCTTTTGAAAAATGCTTGTAATATATGCATACATATGTGTGCGGGTGTGTGTGTGTATATATATGTATTATATATAATATATATATATATCATATTCAGGTCAGGTCAGAGACTTGCTACTGGTACCGTGTAATCCAGTACCACCTGTTACATGAAACCCAATGCCTTATGGGTTAGACCGGGAGGTCATAAGGCTAAGGCAAGAAAGCCTGACAGAAAATCCCCACAGAGTCCAGTGGGTTAGCCTTGGCAGGTGAAGGATGTCGGAAGTCGGCGACTAAACCGGAAACCTCGGATTACTCAAGAGACTGAGTTCTACCGAGGAGGGATGTTGCCATCCCTGTGGGAGGAAAAATATTACCCACTAAGGGCGGAAGAACCCAATAGGGTCAACGGCCAGGCAACAGGAGATGGTGTTCTCTGGAAACACACCCGACAGAAGGCAATGGCAAACCACTGTTGTACTTGCCAAGAAAAGTCATGGAAATGCACAGCTTACAGGATAACCTGAACGGCGTGAATGGGGCCATGTCAACAGGCAATGGCTCCTCGCTCGGTAAGGATTGCTATGTGCGACAGGTAGCGCCTGACCGTCAACAAGCGACTGCTGGTGAAACTCAAAGGAAATCCTTTTAACATCTGTATAATAATGGTTTATGCGCCAACATCAGACAGCAGCGAAGAAGAGATTGACCAGTTCTACGATACTCTGGAGAAAGCCAAGGAACAATGCAAATCACAGGAACTTATAATTGTGATGGGAGATCTCAATGTAAAAGTAGGTAATGCTCAGGAAGGAAGTGAAGGAATGGTCGGCAAACATGGGCTTGGAGTCAGAAATGAAAGAACACCCAAGACGATTATGCACATGGAGAAAACCAGGAGGAGATGTCAAGAACCAAATTGATTACATTACCATCAACAGCAGATTCAGAAATGCAGTTAAGCAATCGAAAGCATATCCAGGTGCTGACTACGGGAGCGGCCATAACCCAGTCATTTGTAAATTAATGGTAAAGTTAAAGAAATTGAAGCCGGCAAAGGTTGTTCCAAGGCTGCATTACGGAGCACTGCAAAGCGATCCTAAACTGAAAGAAAAGTATTCAGTGGCAGTAAAGAACCGGTTCGAGGCATTGTTACAAGATGGAGAAACTCTGTGGGAGTCGCAGAAGAACGCTCTGGTCATAACAGCCAAGAAAGTAATACCGAAAAGGGAGAAGACATCCAGAAGGAAGTGGATGACAATGGAGATCATGGAACTTATGAAAAAGAGACAGACTATAGTCAAGCGAAACAGTGAGGAATACAAGCAGCTTGACAGAGAGATCAAGATCAAATGCCAAGAAGCCAAAGAGGCATGGGTAAACGCAAAGTGTGAAGAAATTGAGCAATCCAAGAACACAGACCCAGCATCCATGCACAAGCAAATCAAAGATCTTGCAGGGAAGAAAACCTGTTCTTCATCGGGTTGTTTGAGAGCGAAAGATGGAACCATTATTCTGGAGAAAGAAAAGGTACTGGAAAGATGGACAGAATACATCCAGGAACTGTTCCACGACAACAGAAGAGAGAAGCCATTAATCGAGAAGAACATGGACGGGCCACAGATATTAAAATCAGAAGTGAGGGCAGCAGTTGGAAAGATGAAGAAGAACAAGGCAGCGGGGCCAGATGAGATAGTTACAGAAATGGTCACGGCAATGGAAGACTTTGGGATTGAAAAACTTACGGAAGTCATAAACGATATCTATGACAGTGGGGAAATACCAAAGGAATTGAGTAAGTCAATATTTATTGCATTGCCGAAGAAACCAGGAGCCATAGAATGTGAGCTACACAGAACAATCAGTCTGATGAGTCACATTATTAAAATTATTCTACGGGTTATTATGGCAAGATCAAGAAGCAGAACAAGACCAGAAATTGGAAAAGAACAATGTGGTTTTGTAGAAGATGCTGGTACAAGAAATGCGATTTGGATGGTTAGAATGTAATCTGAGAGAGCTATCGAAATGCAACGGGATCTATATCTATGCTTCATAGATTACACGAAAGCGTTTGATAAAGTACAGCATGAAGAGTTGTTGAAGGCGCTTCAAAGTTTAGATCTTGATGGAAAGGATATCCGACTAATTTGAAATCTGTACTGGAAACAAACGGCATGTGTGAGAGTTGGAAATTAAATGAGTGAGTTTACTCAGATTCGAAGAGGAGTACGACAGGGTTGTGTACTATCGCCTGGTTTGTTCAACCTGTATAGTGAACTAATTCTAAGGGAATTAGAAAGCTTGCAGGGATTTGCCATGGGAGGCCATAACATGAATAACTTGCGTTATGCAGATGACACAGTGCTTATTTCTTAGTCGGCAGAGAAGTTGCAGGAACTACTTGAAAAGGTAGTAGAAGAGAGCAAAAGGAAAGGGCTGACAATAAACTGCAAGAAGACTGGTGAGCAAAAAGGTAGTAAAGTCGCAATTTACATTGTGGATTGGAGAAAACAAGATCCAGCAGGTTGGAAAGTTTAATTACCTAGGATGTGTTATAACTAGTGATGGAAAATGTGACTCGGAAATTAAAAGAAGAATAGGCATGGCGAAAGATGCATTTCAGAAACTGGGGAAGATACTCAAAAATGGAAAGATGTCTATGGACACCAAGTTGTGAGTGCTTGACTGCTATGTAAACTCTATTCTTACATATGCAAGTGAGTGTTGGACAATTTCAACGGAGATGGAAGGAAGACTGGAAGCAGTTGAAATGTGGTTTCTTAGGCGAATGTTTAGAATATCTTGGACAGATCGCATTACAAATGACGAGGTGTTAAGAAGAGCAGGAAGAGGAAGAAGCCTAATGAAAACAATCAGGAAGAGACAACTAGAGTTTTGTGGACATATAATGAGAAAGGAAGGACTAAAAACCTTGACATTAACAGGAAGAATCGAAGGAAAAAGGCAGACAGAGACTGACCTATCTGGGCAGTCTAAGTAAATGGATGGCAGCTCAACTACCAGACTGGGATAAAGTTAAGGTGTCAGAGCAAGAGTTATTGAGAACGACAAGAGACCGGAAGCTGTGGAGAACCATGATCGCCTACGTCCTCGCTGGGCACGGCACTTAGAGAGAGAAAGAGATAAATCATATATATTATATTTATATATATACTATATATATTATATATATATATGTTATGTATATCACATATATATATATATTATATATATTTTGTATATGTATTATATATATATCATATATATATATATTCATATACATGCATGTATGTATGTATGTATATGCACATACATATATATATATACTTTTATTTTTTTATTTTTTTTATTTTTTTTTTTTATTTATTTTTTTTTTTTTAACAGCCATTCATTCCACTGGAGGACATAGGTCTCTCTCAATTCACTATTGAGAGGTTATATGGCAGTGTCACCCTTGCCTGATTGGATGCCCTTCCTAATCAACCGCGATTCGGCGCGCTAACGTTTGTGCCACGCCGGCGACTTCCCTTGCGACACCTGCATTTGACTTCTCAAGGCGATATGTCGTTTTCTCGGGCTCGA
>NC_061857.1:16872217-16879717 GCF_019202785.1 Penaeus chinensis
CACACACGATTATGGATGTTAATCTGTACCGACAGGAACGAGACATAACAGCGCATCTCCAGCTAGTTGCAAATGCTCTAGACAGGGCCCAGAATGATTCTACACCTTAGCAGACGCTTGTGATATGTTCAATTCTCTCCATAATGACCCAACTTTGCTTCCATATAGAGATTCTATAAAGGAAAGGCTTAACCAGGAATTTTTGCCTTGTCATTAGGTGGCGTACATGATGAGCCCGAAGTATATGGGGCAGGGAATTGAGCTTAACCATGATGAAAAAGCCAGAGCATGGCTTTCAGAAAATAACAATTGGTATTTATTACCAGCTATCGCTTTCCAAGCACGTGCTTCACCATAGTCGGCTTCATTTTTTAAGCCAGTTGCTTGTTCACTGGAGCCTGTCACTTGGTGGAAGGCAGTAGGAAAGTCCAGAAATCTTCCTCCTGGGTTTGTAGACTTGATGGTTACGCTTCATCTGCATTATTAGAGAGAATTTTTAGTTTGTTCGGTTTAGTTCTTACAAAGTTGCATAACAAACTAGGATTTAGAGAAAGCTCAGAAACTTGTATTCTGTTACTGAATGTTAAGAGATCCCCAAGAGTTAGATTACTGAGAATTTTTATGTTATGACCTTTTTTTTTTTTTGACATGCAGAGACAGGTTATATAAAAAGTAACGTAATTTCTTATCTGTTTGCTTAGATTCTGAGAAAATAATCTTGTGGGCATGTCATGCCATGTCCTATGATAATTTCTCTTTCTGTTACTGGAATCAAACAAGTAAAAAAAACAAGTCTAAATAATGTCTATTGTTTTTAGGTATTTTTAAAATATGAAAGCTTGTTCGAAGCTTTTTATAAAACGTATTTTTATAAATGAATATCTTTTGTTATTTTCAGAAATACCAAGAAGTTAATGTTATGTCTTTAGCTATCACTGGAATTTTCAAAATTTAATGTACTAAATGGTTAATGGTCAAATTCAAAATAAATGTGCTAGACATCTAAGGTCATGTAGTACTGTAGGAAGATATAGTAAAGGGTAGTAAAAGGTGGTTGAGTTAGTGGTTAGTTAGCTATCTGCATTAATATTGAAAAGGTTACAGCTGGGCAAAGGAGTTGATGAGTCAATGGGTTAAGGTCGGGTTAGGTAAAGGGGTTAGATCAAGTGAAGGATATGTATGCGTCTGAGGAAGAAGAAATGGTTGCCAAAGCAGAAAGTGTGAGATTCTGCAAGGATGTCTGATAGTTTGGTAGGACAGGTGGGGGAAAGCAGAGGTCGGGCTTCATCAAAACATGGACAGGACAATAGAATGTGTGGAGCTGAAAGAGGGACATTACATGGGAGACATACGGGTGGACCAAAATGTGACATATATGAGTGTGTTAGAAGGGTGTTGCCAATGCGTAAGCGGGCGAAAGCCGTCTCCCAACGTCTGTTCCGACGAAATGGAACTGACCAGTAGTAAAGTGATAGTTTTACAGTATGTAATTTATCGGTTATACAAGAAGGTCTTAAAGTGGGGTAATAATACGTGGCTGGAATACGTGAGAGACGTGGTTGGTGTGACGTGGACATGGCGGCATAGCGTGCTAGAGTATCAGCTTGTTCATTGCCGGGGATTCCAACATGGCTGGGCACCCAGCAAAATCTGGTAGTTTTATGGCATGTGGACAGGTAGAATAACCAGTTCTTGATCTTACAAACAAGGGGTTAATCGTGTGTATGACTTTATGAGAGTTAATGAGATACGGGAGTCAGTAAAAATGGTGAGAGAGGAAGAAGGGAGTGAGTTTATGTGTTTTAAGGCAAAAAGGAGTTCATGCAGTTCTGTAGTAAGGACACTGGATTCAGGAGGGGTGGGGGGGTATTTGAAAGTGCGAGTTGCGAAACCAGCACCGGAGGTGGATTTGGAGCCATCCGTGTAAAAATGAACACTGGAGGAATGAATGGACACATGGTTAAGGAAATGAGTGAGGAAGGGGGAATATCTGATTTTGGTAGGTCAGGGTAGGTAAACGTAGAGAGACAAACGTAGGAAGTAGGGATCGTGGGACAGTTAGTTTGGTGAGGGAAAGTGGGTGGAATCGAGCATAGCATCGGAGAGAGAGGATTCAACATCGAGAGAAAGATGGCATGCCTGAGTCAGTGTACAGGCTCTCAGCTGAAAAGGAGCGGAAGGCACCTATGGCTAAGCAAAGACCGCAGTGGTGGATTGTTTCAAGATGAGCAAGGAGGGAGGACGAAGCAGAGAAGAATGGGGTCCATAATCGAGAGTGGAGAGGATCAAGGTAACATGACGACGGAGGAGAGTTTTGTGATCTGGATGGACAAAGATTTAGAGGTAGAAAAACGGAAGCCATGGTTAGTGACACAGGAAAATACTGATGATATTGCAGACTCAAGGAATTGGCAGAGATTTGGTATGGATGTGCCAGAGGTGACAATGGTTAAATCAACATGTAGTGATGATCGGGTTCCTGGTGGCAAAACTGAGACAAGGTCATGAACGGTAAGAAGGAATAAAGTGGTGCTGAGCACACTGCCTTGTGACGCCTTCGAACTGTAGAAAGAAGGATGATGTGGAAGAGACAATTTTGACCCGGAAAGTGCACTTGGAGAGGAAAGGCTTTATAAAGACACCCATGTTTCCTCATATGCCCAAGGAGGATAATTGTGAGAGAATATGGTATCGCCATGTGGTATCATATGCTTTTTTCAAGGTCAAAGAATATGGCTAATACATATTCATGGCATGCAAATGGAGATGCAATATATGTCTCGAAATGAGCAAGGGGCCAGCTGTACTTTGGGCACAGCGGAAACCAAACTGGGAAAGAGAGAGAAGCTTGTGAGATTCAAGATACCACATTAAGCAGAAGGTACCATTCACTCTAGTAGTTTGTACAAGCAGCTAGTTCGAGCGACGGGTCAGTAATCTTGAGGGAGGGTACCCGATTTATTGGGTTTCAAAAAGAGGATGATAAAAGCTTCTCGCCAATAAGAAGGAAAGTTTTCTGACGTCCATATGTAGTTAAAAATTGTTAATAGGAAGGATAGAGAGGGAGATGGAAGGTGTTGGAGCATATGGTAATGAATACAGTTAGGGCCTTCATGGGTGTAGCGGCACGACTGCAAGGCAGCATTGAGTTCACAGGAAGAAAAAAGAGCATTATAGGACTCAGCAGAGGATAGGATAAAGGTAATGGGGGTGTGTTCTTTGACGGTCTTAATGGAAGATAAGTGTGGAGAAAGGTGAGAGCCACTACTGATTTGGCTGAAATAGTCACTTAGTTCATTTGCGAATTGGAAAGGATCAGAGATGAGAGTATCTCGAATATGGAAGATGGGGACTGGATGGGGGGATGTTTGCCTGATAGTTTTTGGGTCCGACGCCAAACAACTGAAACTGATGTAGATGTAATTCAGGTAACATCATTTCGCCAGCTATTTGCTTTACTGTTTCGGATTGTACGACGAAGACAGGTGGATATCCTCTTTTAAATAAGATAAAGGCTGATAGTTGATTTGGGGTACCTCGTTTGTACTGGTAACTGTTCCACTCTGTTGGATTTAAGCAAAGTACTTTGATGTAATCAGAATTCCACCATGGAACACATTGGAGGTGTAAGGTTTTGAGGTTTGAGGAATGGCAGTAAAGGAAGCTCTCAGGACTGTAGCAGGGAAACATTGTATCATATTTGAAATGGACAAGAAGGGGGATGGAAGGGTAGGAATAGTAGAGAGTGCGGTGAAAGTATGTCAGTCAGTTCCATCAAAGCACCAGCGTGGGGGTTAGGAAGAGGTACATATGAAGTAGGAGAGAGGAGAACTGGAAAGTGGTCACGATAGGGATAGTGGTCTAGAACTGACCAATGCAAATCTAAATGAAGAGAAGGGGAGCATAGAGAGAGGTCAAGGCATGAAAAAGATTGCGTACATATGTCAAAGTGCGTGGGGTGGTCTGAATTAAGAATAATAAGGTCAGTTGTAGAGAGGAAGCGTTGGGGAGTAGGAGGAAGGGGTGTAGGAGGAATATGAGTAGGAGGAGGATGGATATCAGCAGTCACTTTGAGTGTGGAGGAAGCGGGAGTTTCGGTGTCAGTTTGGGACTCAAGTAGAATATCTTCAAGAGTTTCTGTATTGGAGTTGGTTGGGGAGTTTTGTGAGACGAAGTTTTTCTTATGAAGGGGGGAAGAGGAGACTCGTGGCTGAGGAGTAGAGGCAAAGTTAGGTGGAGGTGAGTGTGTGGTAGGAGAAGAGGTGGAACGTTTAGTCTGTGCAGCGGGCAGTGTGGGCAAGGAGAGGGGCAGGTGTTGGAGCTGCAGTAGAGATTGGATTGTCTGGATATAGAATGGCAAAAGAACTTGACTGGGGAACTTAGGAGGTAGGAGTGAGGAAGTAAGATGTAGGAGGGATAGGTATAGGGGAGGGTGTAGGAACATCTTGGGAGGGAGGGGGAGGGGCAGGGCGAGTGACATTATTGGAGTGGGAAGTGAGAGAAAAACCTCGTTGACATGCTTCTTGTCTGGCTTCACGCAGCGAGACCATGCCTGAATCTGAGAGTTGCCACCTCAGACTCAAACTTGTACGTGGGGTAGCCCCTATAAAATACATTATGGGGGCCGCCACAGTTGATTTAGACGGGAAGGAGAGGTTGATATGGGAAGGAGGGGGAGGGGGAGGATTGGAGTAGCACTGTACTGATACCACATCATAGTTCGTAAGGCAGGCGAGTAAGGCTTCTCCACAATCTGACCAATTTTGTTATAGATGGAGCAGTTTGCTGGGGAGATAAGAGACAATTCCGTTACAAGTATTGAGGGTTGGATGAGATTCTGCAGGAATGAGGTTGCCTGAGAGATCAGTTAAGAATTGGAAATGCTAAAAATTGGTTTTCAGATGTAACCGTGACAAGACGGGAACGATCGGGTCGGCTACGGAAAGAGACTGTGCCTACTTGTTTTGGGAGACATTGCTGGAAGAGAAGAGTGTTGTCAGAGTAAGAAGCTGTAAGGGGATCACGAAAAATCGGTCCCATCTGGCTGGGTATTTAAGATGTCTGTAGAGATGGGGGTGGTAGAAGGACGGGGACATGTGGAAGAGGGAGTAGTTTAGAGGTAGTATTACGGAGAGGTGGACAATAAGGCTGTAAAGTCGTAATGAGGGAAGATGGGGTAGTTGAAGACGGTTTTGGGGGTTGAGGTGATGAAGTTGAGCATGTTGGGAGAGTAGGAATGTCTCCTGGAGACTGAGTGTTGACTTGGGTGGATAATTTACTAGTTGGCGTTGAGGAGGGGGTAGTAGTTGCAGTGTTCGGAGCCATGGTCAAAGGATAGCCTGGGGTCAGGGAATCGACAGAGTTTGAGTTGATGGGGCTATTTGATGAAGGGGCAAGTCTCATTGCCCCTAATAAGGGTATAACATCTTCATTATTGGCCATGGTAAGCCTGGAGTATGTTGGGGAGAGAAACCCCTCAGGGTATACCTTACCCTGAGGGGTAAGGGATAGACAACTAAAACAGGGGAATACTGTGCCCATGGCTCCCTCAGGCCGTTCAGGACTGGCACACAGTCAGCCTTTCATCCTTTCAGGACGGCTCTCACACCTTAGGAAGTGGATAGTAGAAGGGGTTGGGGAAAGGACGGACACGAACGGACAGGACAGTCCCAAAGCAGGGCGAGTTCCCCAGAATTGGTTTCCAGCCTTCGCCTCCTAAGCCCTCCACCCACGACGACAACAGGCAGAGGATGGGGGGAGGGTTAATGTACCAAATCATCTTCCTATTTTGAGTTATTCATCGCGGGCGTGTGAAGACATGTCATTATGAAAAGTTTATTGATTTAGTTATTTGAGATAAAAGTTTTTTTTTCCAGTTAGTTATTGTGAGCAGTCATACGACTAAAAAAGTATATAACTTTTAGCTGTTTACTGGGATTTAAAAATAAGAAGTTATGGATTTGTTATTTATTGGTTGTGTGTAAAAAGTTGGTGTTGTAAATATGCAAATGATGCAAATATATGTTGTATATATTGTATTAAAGAGTCGTTCTATCGAAGACACGATTATTTTAATATTACTTCCTTAGAAACATTACTTTAACTTACATTTCAAATTGCCTTTTCTAAAAGCATTACGGACTTTATATTGTATTATGTGCAATATGTTACACGCTCAACACTATAATGTGATAACATTTAACATAAATGTTTCTTTGTAGTTACTCTCTAATGCCCTTCTGTACTGAACATTTCTGTCACAACTACAATCATACATGCGTGTCCGACATTACAGATGCGTTCATTCTACACTGTTATTATTCATGGTAATATATCACACAGCTTATGTATATGGTAAGAGGTTTTGGACAGTTTTGGGCAGGTTTTGGACGGTTTATACGGTCTACAACCCGTCTAAACAGTTTTGACTGCATGTCCTGCGTGTGTGTGTGTGTGTGTGTGTGTATGTGTGTGTGTGTGTGTGTGTGTACGCGTGTACGTGTGCGTGTGCGTGTAATATATATACATACATAAATGTGTGTATATATATATATATATTTATATATATTTATATATATAAATATATATACATACATACATAGTATATCATATGCATATTTATATATCAGACATACATTTGTGTGTGTGTGTATATATGCATTTATGTATATATGTATGTATGTATGTATGTGTATGTATATGTATATGTGTATGTGTATGTGTATGTGTATGTCTATGTGTATGTGTATGTACATATATACATGCATATATGTAAATATATATATAAAAATGTGCATATATATGTATATCCTATAAGTATATATCTTTATATGTATGTGTATATATACATGTATATATATATGATATATATATAATATATATATATTATATAAACATATATATATGTATATATATAATATATATATGTATATATAATATATATATCTAATATATATAATAAATATATAATATATATATATAATATATATTATATATATTATATATACATATATATATTATATATATACATATATATATATGTATATATATAATATATATATATGTATATATAATATATATATAATATATATATAATAAATATATAATATATATAATATATATATATATATATATATATATATATATATATATGAATGGTAAAACACTCTACCATGCTCCAAATATTGTTGCACAGATTAGATTTATTAAAAATGAGCCAACAGACCTGAAGATGGATTTCAAACCTGTTGTTTTTAATATGTTTAGTTTCTGCATTGTGGGTTTTCCGTTCATATACACATTCTATATATATATATATATATATATGTATATGTGTGTATCTATATATGTATATATACACACACACATATATATATATATATATATATATATATATATATATGTGTGTGTGTGTATATGCATATATATAACAGGTATATGTGTATATATATATATATATATATATATATATATGCATATATACATATGTAAATATATTCA
>NC_061857.1:16887217-16889717 GCF_019202785.1 Penaeus chinensis
GAGATTGGAGTGTCTGGGTTTAGGATGGCAAAAGAATTTGACTGGGGAAGGTAGGAGGTAGAAGAGGGGAAGTTAGATGGAGGGGGGTTGGGTTTAGGAGAGGGTGTAGGAGCTTG
Source organism: Penaeus chinensis (assembly GCF_019202785.1). Taxonomy (NCBI): domain Eukaryota; kingdom Metazoa; phylum Arthropoda; class Malacostraca; order Decapoda; family Penaeidae; genus Penaeus; species Penaeus chinensis. The sequence goes on from NC_061857.1 coordinate 16,887,334, forward strand.
GGAGGTAGGGGGATTGGCAGAGTGAGCGACATTACTGGAGTAGGGGGTAAGAGAAAAGCCTCGTCGACGTGCTTCCTGTCTGGCTTCACGTAGAGTGAGTCCAAGTCTGAATCTGAGAGTTGCTACCTCAGACTCAAATTTGTAGGAGGGGCAGCCTTTATAAAATACATTATGGGGGCCGCCACAGTTTGCACATGTGCGTGATTGTGAAGAGCAGTTTGATCGAGTATGGCCAGGTTGGGCACATAGCGGGCATCTGGTTCTGTAGGGATGGGATTACCACATAGATCAGTTAGTTTTGTTAATGCTATAGCTTGGTTTTCAGTTGTTACTGTGACGAGACGGGAGTGGTCGGGTCGGCTACGGAAAGAGACTTTGCCTACTTGTTTTTGGAGGCATTGTTGGAAGAAGAGGGTGTTTTGAGAGTAGGGAGCTGTGGGAGGGATCACGAAAAATCGGTCCCATTTGGCTGGGCTAAATAGAGTATTTAGGATTCTTGTAGAGGTGGGGGTAGTAGAAGTGCGGGGACGTGTGGAGGGAGTAGTGTTATGGGGAGCTGGGCAATAAGGTTGTAAGGTCTTTTGCCATCCTAAACCCAGATAAGGGGAGAAGGGATGGGAGTAAAGGTGTTTAAGTTGAGCATGTTTGGTCAGTAGAAATGTCTCCTGGGGGTTGGTTGTTGATTAGGGTTGATACTGTACTAGTATGCATTGATGATGGGGGAGTTGTTGCAGTGTTCGGAGCCGTGGTCAAAGGGGAGCTGGGATTGGGGCTATTTGATAAAGGGGCAAGCCTCATTGCCCCTAAGAGTTGGGTTACGTCTTCATTATTGGCCATGATAAGCCTGGAGTATGTTGGGGGGAAATATAGTCCACCCCTCAGGGTCCCTTGAGGGGTAAGGGCCAGGTATGTCAGGGAATACCGTGCCCATGGTTCCCTCAGGCCGTTCAGGACTGACATAAAGTCAGCCTTTCATCCTTTCAGCACGGCTCTTACACCTTAGGTGGATAGTAGAAGGGATTGGTGAAGAAACGGAAACGAAAAGTATGAGTGGGAAAAAAGACTATGCAAAATTAGTTGAGTCGATGGCTGAGTCCCAAGGTTGAGGAGTCACCCATCATTGGGTCTCAGTCTTCGTCTCCTAAGCCCCCCCCCCCCACGACAATAACGGGCAAAGGATTGGGGGGGGGGGTTAATGGTTAAAAGCAAAATGAATGTGCTAGACATCTAAGGTTATGTAGCACTATAGTTAATGTTAGTGAAGGGTAGCTTGGTTGTCAGTTCTTACTGAGACGAGACGGGAGTGGTCGGGTCGGCTACGGAGAGACTTTGCCTACTTGTTTTTGGAGGCATTGTTGGAAGAAGAGGGTGATTTGAGAGTAGGGAGCTGTGGGAGGGATCACAAAAAATCGGTCCCATTTGGCTGGGCTAAATAGAGTATTTAGGATTCTTGTAGAGGTGGGGGTAGTAAAAGTGCGGGGACGTGTGGAGGAGGGAGTAGTGTTGAGGGGAGTAATGTTATGGGGAGCTGGGCAATAAGGTTGTAAGGTAGTAATAAGGGGAGATGGGGTGGTTGATGAAGAAGGTTGTGGGAGTAAAGGTGTTGAAGTTGAGCATGTTCGGAGAGTAGAAATGTCTCCTGGGGGTTGATTGTTGATTAGGGTTGATACTGTACTAGTATGCATTGATGAGGGGTAGTTGTTGCAGTGTTTGGAGCCGTGGTCAAAGGAGAGCCGGGATTGGAGCTATTTGATAAAGGGGCAAGCCTCATTGCCCCTAAAAGTGGGGTTACGTCTTCATTATTGGCCATGATAAGCCTGGAGTATGTTGGGAAAAAAAAAACAGTCCACCCCTCAACGACAACAACGGGCAAAGGATTGGGGGGGTATACATATATATGTATACATATATGTATATATATACATATACATATATGTGTATATATATACATATACATATATATACATATACATATATGTATGTGTATACATATACATGTACATACATATATGTATATGTCTGTATATAAGTATGTATATATAAGGTTTTATTTATACATATATGTATATTATATATGTTTATATATATGTTTATGTATATGTATGTATATATATGTATGTGTATACATATGTATGTGTATACATATGTATGTGTATATATATGTATGTGTATATATATGTATGTGTATATATATGTATGTATATATATATGTATGTATATATATGTATATATGTATATATATGTATATATATGTATATATATGTATATATAAGTATATATAAGTATATATAAGTATATATAAGTATATATATGTATATATATGTATATATATGTATATATATGTATATATATGTATATATATATATGTATATATATGTATATAT
>NC_061857.1:16894717-16899717 GCF_019202785.1 Penaeus chinensis
CACACACACACACACACACACACACACACACACACACACTCTTACTTACTTACTTACTTGTGCAGTGAGACTAGAGACTCCCTCTCAGATGGTTCTCTTTCTGCACAAGAATTTTCAGCTCTGCTATTATCAGATAGTCTATATTAGCATTTGATTGGTTTTATCCAGATGGTAAAAGACTTTTCCTTGCACACCCCGTATCTCCCTAGGTAGTCCATCTAACTCAGTGCAATAACATTGATTATATGTAATTCTTAATTTTCTGTAATCCAACCTGTACTACAAGTCAGGTTAGGTAGGAATAAGATCCTAAGAGGAAACCACAGCTTTCTGTTATGGCTCACGGATGGTACATTTACTGGAAAATTTCTGCCACGTCAACACCTAAGGTTATTAGCGGCATATTCAAATTAGAGAGAACTTTTGGCTTGGGAACAATGCCCCAGGTAAGGAAGTGTTACACGACATCAAAGGACTATGGTAACGTTTAGTAGCAAAAAGGGTTAAGAGAGTTAATGATCAGGGTAAAATTACAGGTTGAATAGTACTACAGGGAAGTGAAAAGGGTAGAGAAGGGGAGCTGATGGGGTAAAGCATAAGGTAAAGGTTGGAAGAGGGAGTAAAGGGAGCAGGGAGCATTATCATAAGTATTGTGGCAAAAACGAGTTAATTAGGATAAGTGGACAGCACAAGGGGTTGAAGAAAAGGAAAAGGAAAGACGACCATACAAAATTAGTTGAGGCAAGGGCTGAGGACCAAGGTAGGGGTGATCCCCTACATTGGGCCTGAGTAACTATCTCCTAAGCCACAGATGGTACATTCTCTAATATTCTCACACAAACCTTTAAAACCGTTTAGTCAAGAGATCATTAAAAACACACTGCAGCATCCTGCCTTTATCAAGTGCACAAGATACAAGAGGGTTCTTTGCATTACTTCCATTTGTTACGATTTGGAATGTACCAGGAGCTACAACTGAAAGAGCAACAGCTCTAAAAGATGGTTTCCATGCTGAGGATCCTATTCCTGCCAACATGACTAGCAGCACAGGATCTATTATAGGAAATTCAATGTTACATAAATAATTCATCCACATAGTTAAGACCATCTAGAGAGGATACACAAGATTAAGAAGTGACAGTATTACAATCTTGCTACAGCTTTTCAAAAGAAATTTCAAAACAATATATTTAAAATGGCAAAAAAGCAAAATCAAACTTGTACAGAAAAAAATCACAGGCCAGGGGAACAAGGAATGTAGAGTTCTAGTGCTCGTGTGGGCTGTCTACACAAGATGCACAACCAGGAGTCCCCAGTTCAGTAAGCCTACTACCCAAGGAGACAATGACAATCAAAAAACTTGTTCATCCATATATTCTAAATGCAGAATTAGTGAAGAAGTGAAAGGATAATTACTGCATTTTCTTTCCATTTCAGACATAATAGCTTACTGCCTATTATTCCATGTGCAAATATTGGTGGCAAGATTTGCAAATAATATTTATGTATGCACAAATACGTTATATGATGTAAAATCAGTAATCTGATCATTTGGTGCAATTAAAATCAACAAATTGTCATCTCTTTATTCAGACACTTCTGACCTCACGGGCTCTTGCGCGTTCAACCTTAGCAAACTTGGCCCTGGACTTGGCACTGAGGGTTCCGCCACCCCAGTTCTTGCGGATCTCCTCATACCGGTCGTTGTAGTTGGTCTTCACTACTTCAATGAGTTTGTTTAGGTTGTTACGGTCATTGGCTTCCACCTGCAGAAGATGGATAAAAAATTGCTTGTTACAATGTTTTGTTGTTTTTTTTTCTTTTTATCATCTTCCTAATTTTATTGCACGTCAATACTAATTTCATTCGGTAATAGAATACTAATACTTACATCAGTGAGCGCCAAGCAGGTAGCATTCTTCCTGCGAACTACCATTCCCATTCTAGATTTGTTTCCAACAATGCAATATGGAACACCCATTTTGCGGCACAGGGCTGGCAAGTGCAGGATAATCTGAAATAAGGGGGTTTAATGTATCACCAGGTCACTAAAATTTAAATATTCAGAAATAAACAAAAATAAGAATTCACAACAATTTCACCGTTACCAACCTCAACGGGGTCAACATCACAGGCAATGATCACAAGACGAGCCTTCTTCTGCTCCACAAGAGTAGTTATAGTGTTAACACCCATGCGCACACTCAACTTCCTCTTTGTTGGTACGTCCTCCTTGCCTGCAGCACGCAGTTCGGCACGCTTGCGCAGACGGGCAACTTTGGCCTGCTTGCTCTCAGGACGGTACTTCTGAAGAAGCTTGAACAGTTCCCTTGCTACAAGTAATCATTACTATTAAAATCTTTCAAACATATCAAAAATTATAAAAATGTTCCATTATCTCAGTAAAAGGTGGTTAAGATTGTCACCAGCAAAGTATGATAGCAAATACAGTCATCATTTACACTATGTAAAGGATACCAATACAGAAGTCATTTCACCTTCCAATGTACCCTTTCAGAGTCTTGTGCAAACTCAAGGGACAAGCATTGCACCCAGCACCACCTCCACTTCCACAGAGGTCTATGGGCGACTTACAAAAACAAAGACTGATCCTGCACCGCTCCATAAGAGCCTAAGGATCTTTTGCATCCTGCACCGTTCAACAGAGCCTAAGAATCATTCAGATCCTGCACCGCTCTGAGGAACCTAAGGATATTACAAGTCTTTTGGTACCTTTCTGGGAATCAAGACGCTGCTTGAATTGGTGGAGTGGGGGTGGGACCTTCAGTCTCCTTAGGAGGACAGATCGCTGACGCTGAACACGGATGTACCTCGGCCATTTCAAGAAGCGGCTCAAGTCCCGCTTGGGCTGGATGTTTCCACCTGTAAATAGTTTATGGAGTCAGTAATGAACAAATCATGGTTTCAGGAATGGTTAAAAACAAAGGAAATCTAGCCATACTAAAAGAACGTGCACAAGGGGAGAGGGGGGGGGATATCCCTCATTCAGACCATTAATCTTTGATTTGAAAATATAGCACTCAAAATTAGAAGGGGAAAACAAAAAATGACTGATATTCACAAATAGAAGCTAAAGTTTATCACACATTCTTTTGGTAAATCAATTTTGTTAGCCATTCAGTCTAACAGGAACTAACCAATGCCAAAGTTTCTTGGCCTCTTCTCAAATAGGGGGTTCTGGACCTTCTTGGGGGGTGCGGGTTTCTTGGTGACCAGAGGGGCTGCCGCAACCTTCTTTCCTTTTCCCTTCACCTTCCCCTTCCCCTTCCCCTTCACCTGAAAAGAAAAGCAAGTAAGTGAGGATTTTCAAAATTCCTAAAATAAAGGGGAACATTAATACATAAATACTACGCTCACGTGACTATAATGGGAAATCCATGAGCTACATGGGCTCACGTGAGCCAAAAAATTACAAATCTACAATAGAAGTGGAAAAATTTAACCAAATAGTTTTCCTGTGACTAGTGCACCTTATGAAGGATTAGCCATTCATTCATCACAGTTTTGAATCCAACCTAATCATTATAATAGTACAATGGTCAAAGGGATTTCCCTCAAGATAGTCAATTCATGGGTACAACATCCCAGCTACTCGATTTGCCCAACTTTAGATTTACTAAACATGAAAAGGCAAATGGCTACACAAATCATGCAGCAAGCCTCAAATCTTCATGCCTAACAACTATTTCTCAGATACCCACAATGTTACTGCCAGCTAATGGGCCCCAAAAGTCCTTTACAAGAATATCCTCTTAAATTTGCACAAGCTTAGTAAGTCCATACAATAAAGAATAATCAATGCCATATAATCAAAAACTTCCTAACATCGTCTTCACTCCCAAGCTATCTGATCGCCATAGAGTTATCCTCTGTACATCATTACTTGCAACCTATTTTCTTAACTAGACATTTTCCAGAATTTTTCAACTGACAATCGGGTCTTCCCACACTATTTGTATCAGATTTCTTCTTATGCAAGGAGAACGAATCTGATGAGCATTTCCGTTCCATTCACCAGCCAACAACTTGGGGGGGGGGGGGGGGTGTTGATAAGTCCCAATAGCAGGAGATGGCATCAAGTAGATCGGAAATTATGGGGTACAATAAGCCAAAATAGGAATGGAGAACAAATGCATAAAATAATTTTTTTTTTAAGTCAGTGAAACGGGGGGCTCTGGCCCATGAGCCACCAGGGTAAAACCACATACCTTTATATTGCAAAATCCTAAACTTTTCTTCTTCCGCCCATGGTCAGAATTGCTCGTTTTCTAAATTTTTTCAGCATTTGGGGCACCTGATGGGTTCAAATATCAGTGATAGATACCATTGTATTGGTTCTGCATATCCATTACAAGGTTTTTAAACTGACCCAGACTCAATACAATGCTTAAAATGAAACGGTGTTCAGGGTTTCTCAACAAATGGCATCGCAAGGCCTGTCAAATCTCCCGGTGGCAAAATGTGCATCCGCACGCTAGTGTACAAAATTACTAAAACACACAACTACTGTAATAAAAGAATCCGTTCAATACATGAATTCGGAAAAACAGACACTGGTCATTACAAAAACATTCTCACCAGCACGTAATAATACATGGATTACTTGATAGAGCCCAATATGAGTTACATTTGTTTTGGTCTTGGCAAGGTAAACATGGATGGGGACCTAGTCTCAGAGCACTGCCATGCAGAGCCTATTTGTCATTTCCCGGTCAATATGAGGCCACTGCAGCTTTACCTGCATCGATTCCTACTTTTTTTATGCTCTACGAGATGGCAGTGTCCATTTCCCTCTATCTGTGCATCGCTCTCAGAAACATGAATTAACCAAGGCAAGGTTTTTTGGGTTCGCACAGTTCCCTGGTTTTAGAACTGTCTCGGCAGGTGCGTGGCTCGTTAAGTACCAGCAAGTTTCTCAAACTAATCGGTAAGCCCCCACCTCCTCGGGAGCCTGAACCCGTGCCCCGTGTCTTCGAAGC
>NC_061857.1:16909717-16914717 GCF_019202785.1 Penaeus chinensis
TGTTTTTGTAATGACCAGTGTCTGTTTTTCCGAATTCATGTATTGAACGGATTCTTTTATTACAGTAGTTGTGTGTTTTAGTAATTTTGTACACTAGCGTGCGGATGCACATTTTGCCACCGGGAGATTTGACAGGCCTTGCGATGCCATTTGTTGAGAAACCCTGAACACCGTTTCATTTTAAGCATTGTATTGAGTCTGGGTCAGTTTAAAAACCTTGTAATGGATATGCAGAACCAATACAATGGTATCTATCACTGATATTTGAACCCATCAGGTGCCCCAAATGCTGAAAAAATTTAGAAAACGAGCAATTCTGACCATGGGCGGAAGAAGAAAAGTTTAGGATTTTGCAATATAAAGGTATGTGGTTTTACCCTGGTGGCTCATGGGCCAGAGCCCCCCGTTTCACTGACTTAAAAAAAAAATTATTTTATGCATTTGTTCTCCATTCCTATTTTGGCTTATTGTACCCCATAATTTCCGATCTACTTGATGCCATCTCCTGCTATTGGGACTTATCAACACCCCCCCCCCCCCCCCCCCCCCCCAAGTTGTTGGCTGGTGAATGGAACGGAAATGCTCATCAGATTCGTTCTCCTTGCATAAGAAGAAATCTGATACAAATAGTGTGGGAAGACCCGATTGTCAGTTGAAAAATTCTGGAAAATGTCTAGTTAAGAAAATAGGTTGCAAGTAATGATGTACAGAGGATAACTCTATGGCGATCAGATAGCTTGGGAGTGAAGACGATGTTAGGAAGTTTTTGATTATATGGCATTGATTATTCTTTATTGTATGGACTTACTAAGCTTGTGCAAATTTAAGAGGATATTCTTGTAAAGGACTTTTGGGGCCCATTAGCTGGCAGTAACATTGTGGGTATCTGAGAAATAGTTGTTAGGCATGAAGATTTGAGGCTTGCTGCATGATTTGTGTAGCCATTTGCCTTTTCATGTTTAGTAAATCTAAAGTTGGGCAAATCGAGTAGCTGGGATGTTGTACCCATGAATTGACTATCTTGAGGGAAATCCCTTTGACCATTGTACTATTATAATGATTAGGTTGGATTCAAAACTGTGATGAATGAATGGCTAATCCTTCATAAGGTGCACTAGTCACAGGAAAACTATTTGGTTAAATTTTTCCACTTCTATTGTAGATTTGTAATTTTTTGGCTCGCGTGAGCCCATGTAGCTCATGGATTTCCCATTATAGTCACGTGAGCGTAGTATTTATGTATTAATGTTCCCCTTTATTTTAGGAATTTTGAAAATCCTCACTTACTTGCTTTTCTTTTCAGGTGAAGGGGAAGGGGAAGGGGAAGGTGAAGGGAAAAGGAAAGAAGGTTGCGGCAGCCCCTCTGGTCACCAAGAAACCCGCACCCCCCAAGAAGGTCCAGAACCCCCTATTTGAGAAGAGGCCAAGAAACTTTGGCATTGGTTAGTTCCTGTTAGACTGAATGGCTAACAAAATTGATTTACCAAAAGAATGTGTGATAAACTTTAGCTTCTATTTGTGAATATCAGTCATTTTTTGTTTTCCCCTTCTAATTTTGAGTGCTATATTTTCAAATCAAAGATTAATGGTCTGAATGAGGGATATCCCCCCCCCTCTCCCCTTGTGCACGTTCTTTTAGTATGGCTAGATTTCCTTTGTTTTTAACCATTCCTGAAACCATGATTTGTTCATTACTGACTCCATAAACTATTTACAGGTGGAAACATCCAGCCCAAGCGGGACTTGAGCCGCTTCTTGAAATGGCCGAGGTACATCCGTGTTCAGCGTCAGCGATCTGTCCTCCTAAGGAGACTGAAGGTCCCACCCCCACTCCACCAATTCAAGCAGCGTCTTGATTCCCAGAAAGGTACCAAAAGACTTGTAATATCCTTAGGTTCCTCAGAGCGGTGCAGGATCTGAATGATTCTTAGGCTCTGTTGAACGGTGCAGGATGCAAAAGATCCTTAGGCTCTTATGGAGCGGTGCAGGATCAGTCTTTGTTTTTGTAAGTCGCCCATAGACCTCTGTGGAAGTGGAGGTGGTGCTGGGTGCAATGCTTGTCCCTTGAGTTTGCACAAGACTCTGAAAGGGTACATTGGAAGGTGAAATGACTTCTGTATTGGTATCCTTTACATAGTGTAAATGATGACTGTATTTGCTATCATACTTTGCTGGTGACAATCTTAACCACCTTTTACTGAGATAATGGAACATTTTTATAATTTTTGATATGTTTGAAAGATTTTAATAGTAATGATTACTTGTAGCAAGGGAACTGTTCAAGCTTCTTCAGAAGTACCGTCCTGAGAGCAAGCAGGCCAAAGTTGCCCGTCTGCGCAAGCGTGCCGAACTGCGTGCTGCAGGCAAGGAGGACGTACCAACAAAGAGGAAGTTGAGTGTGCGCATGGGTGTTAACACTATAACTACTCTTGTGGAGCAGAAGAAGGCTCGTCTTGTGATCATTGCCTGTGATGTTGACCCCGTTGAGGTTGGTAACGGTGAAATTGTTGTGAATTCTTATTTTTGTTTATTTCTGAATATTTAAATTTTAGTGACCTGGTGATACATTAAACCCCCTTATTTCAGATTATCCTGCACTTGCCAGCCCTGTGCCGCAAAATGGGTGTTCCATATTGCATTGTTGGAAACAAATCTAGAATGGGAATGGTAGTTCGCAGGAAGAATGCTACCTGCTTGGCGCTCACTGATGTAAGTATTAGTATTCTATTACCGAATGAAATTAGTATTGACGTGCAATAAAATTAGGAAGATGATAAAAAGAAAAAAAAACAACAAAACATTGTAACAAGCAATTTTTTATCCATCTTCTGCAGGTGGAAGCCAATGACCGTAACAACCTAAACAAACTCATTGAAGTAGTGAAGACCAACTACAACGACCGGTATGAGGAGATCCGCAAGAACTGGGGTGGCGGAACCCTCAGTGCCAAGTCCAGGGCCAAGTTTGCTAAGGTTGAACGCGCAAGAGCCCGTGAGGTCAGAAGTGTCTGAATAAAGAGATGACAATTTGTTGATTTTAATTGCACCAAATGATCAGATTACTGATTTTACATCATATAACGTATTTGTGCATACATAAATATTATTTGCAAATCTTGCCACCAATATTTGCACATGGAATAATAGGCAGTAAGCTATTATGTCTGAAATGGAAAGAAAATGCAGTAATTATCCTTTCACTTCTTCACTAATTCTGCATTTAGAATATATGGATGAACAAGTTTTTTGATTGTCATTGTCTCCTTGGGTAGTAGGCTTACTGAACTGGGGACTCCTGGTTGTGCATCTTGTGTAGACAGCCCACACGAGCACTAGAACTCTACATTCCTTGTTCCCCTGGCCTGTGATTTTTTTCTGTACAAGTTTGATTTTGCTTTTTTGCCATTTTAAATATATTGTTTTGAAATTTCTTTTGAAAAGCTGTAGCAAGATTGTAATACTGTCACTTCTTAATCTTGTGTATCCTCTCTAGATGGTCTTAACTATGTGGATGAATTATTTATGTAACATTGAATTTCCTATAATAGATCCTGTGCTGCTAGTCATGTTGGCAGGAATAGGATCCTCAGCATGGAAACCATCTTTTAGAGCTGTTGCTCTTTCAGTTGTAGCTCCTGGTACATTCCAAATCGTAACAAATGGAAGTAATGCAAAGAACCCTCTTGTATCTTGTGCACTTGATAAAGGCAGGATGCTGCAGTGTGTTTTTAATGATCTCTTGACTAAACGGTTTTAAAGGTTTGTGTGAGAATATTAGAGAATGTACCATCTGTGGCTTAGGAGATAGTTACTCAGGCCCAATGTAGGGGATCACCCCTACCTTGGTCCTCAGCCCTTGCCTCAACTAATTTTGTATGGTCGTCTTTCCTTTTCCTTTTCTTCAACCCCTTGTGCTGTCCACTTATCCTAATTAACTCGTTTTTGCCACAATACTTATGATAATGCTCCCTGCTCCCTTTACTCCCTCTTCCAACCTTTACCTTATGCTTTACCCCATCAGCTCCCCTTCTCTACCCTTTTCACTTCCCTGTAGTACTATTCAACCTGTAATTTTACCCTGATCATTAACTCTCTTAACCCTTTTTGCTACTAAACGTTACCATAGTCCTTTGATGTCGTGTAACACTTCCTTACCTGGGGCATTGTTCCCAAGCCAAAAGTTCTCTCTAATTTGAATATGCCGCTAATAACCTTAGGTGTTGACGTGGCAGAAATTTTCCAGTAAATGTACCATCCGTGAGCCATAACAGAAAGCTGTGGTTTCCTCTTAGGATCTTATTCCTACCTAACCTGACTTGTAGTACAGGTTGGATTACAGAAAATTAAGAATTACATATAATCAATGTTATTGCACTGAGTTAGATGGACTACCTAGGGAGATACGGGGTGTGCAAGGAAAAGTCTTTTACCATCTGGATAAAACCAATCAAATGCTAATATAGACTATCTGATAATAGCAGAGCTGAAAATTCTTGTGCAGAAAGAGAACCATCTGAGAGGGAGTCTCTAGTCTCACTGCACAAGTAAGTAAGTAAGTAAGTAAGAGTGTGTGTGTGTGTGTGTGTGTGTGTGTGTGTGTGTGTGTGTGTGTGTGTGTGTGTGTGTGTGTGTGTGTGTGTGTGTGTGTGTGTGTGTGTGTGTGTGTGTGTGTGTGTGTGTGTGTGTCTCCCTCCAGTCAACCAGCCATCCGTATGTGGCCACTCAAGTAAGCCTAATACCAGTACTTTGTGTCATGTATGGGTATGAAACCTCTGGATCCAAGGGTTAATCATGAAAGCAAGAGCATGGCAGATCCTAGAATATGGAAATGAAATCTCCATTTATGAATTTATATTTGAAGATAAAATATTGATAAACATGAGGTAATTTTTAAGGAAGAAATTAACTCCTGGACTTATGAAATGGTATAAGAAAGTGATTCAATGGACTGAATCCCTCTCAATCCCTTGCTTGTTGCTGTGGAGGAGCTTAGGAAGTTGA
>NC_061857.1:16932217-16934717 GCF_019202785.1 Penaeus chinensis
ACCGTACTGGTTCACTACCGCCATTAACAGGAAAGTGGCGTGGACCTGCAAGAGTTGTTGCTCAACTTGAACCACTGGCCTTTGAAGTGAGATATGTCCACACAGATGTACGACTGAGAGCACATCTCGACCACCTAAAGCCTTTCAAAACATCCCAGGAGCTGTGTTATCCATCGGAAGATGAGGATGACGCAGTATCAGAAGCACCAGGTGTTCCTGACTTTGACGCAGATATTCCCATTGACCCTTCCCAGGACCCCGATGTTGAAGACGTTGATCCAGATGGACCAACCAATGTTTGAGCCAACTTCACTGGTGGACCTGATGCTGATGATGTGACCCATGAACCGTCCTTCAGTGCTACCCTTGCTCTTAACTTGTAGCTGTTCAGGGCTGTGGCTCCTTCTTTTCCAGCCCCTTCTTGTGGCTGGGCTGCTTTTAGTCACCAGCTTGTGTTTGCTTTGGTATTAACTTTATTTTACTGTTTTTACTGTTCATTTTATTTACTTGTGTTTTGTGTGTTCTGTGATGCGTGTCCTGCACGTCCAGCTGAACATGCACCCGTAACTTTTGAGGAAAGTAATCGGGCTCAGGCCTTCCTTGTTTCTCTTTCCAGGTGTCTCCGATGTCCTCTCCGACCCCGTCGTATGGGAGGGTTGTGAGGTTTCAACCTCCTTTCCCCCCCACCATACCCATCACCTATCCCCTCCCTTCCTTGCCCCGATCCTTCTATCCCTCTCGTCCCCTTGTCCGCACCCTCTTCCCGTCCCCTCGCTTTTTCTCTTCTCTCTCTACTTCCACGGTAGCTTCTCCCTCTTCTTCTCGTTTTTCTTGCTTGCTTTACCTTTTATCTCTATCTCTAAAATCTCTACTCTATCCTGCCTCCCTCCTATCCCTATCCTGCCCTGTATCCTGCCGCATTTCCCCTCCTACCCCTCTTATTCGCACCCTCTTCTTGTTCCTTCGCTTTTTCACTTCCTTCTGTTTCTACGCTAATTTTCCCCTTTTCCATTCCTTTCTCCCGGTTGGCCTACCTTCTACCTTTAATCCTATCCTCTCCAACTCCCATCCTATCTCTATCCTACCCAGCATACTGCTGAAATTCACAGGGCGAGTCGAACACAGCCGGACCACTTCCCTCTGCCAGCCTCATTTTTACGCTTTTTATTTCTGTACCACGCTGGTTCTTCTTTTTACTTGTATTTTACTTTTATTTACACCCTTTTTTGTACATTTTTAAATAAACTTTGAGATCCTTCGTTATCCGTGCATAGGTTACAAAGATTCTGATGATGTGCGGAGAACAGACATCCACATCTGCTGCGACTGCATCTTTTTTCACGTTCTTTTTTATCTCTTGTATTTCAAACTCCGTTTTATTTTTTAATGGTTTCGTTTTACTTATTCATCCTTTAAATTTATCTTTTACGGCGAGAGAAAGTTACCTATTCTAAGATTTTAATTAATGAATCGCAGCATATTATTTTATGTATTTTTTTTACCATATTATAATTTTTGTTAATGATTTCTTTTAACATGTTATTGTTTTTGTGATTGGTTTTATCTTGTGTATATTACATTTTATAACATTCCCTATCTATTATTTTTATTGTTTTATGTGCTACACTTCCGTCCGTGGGAGTTAATGTAACCCCCAGGTTTGTGTTAAATAAACGAAGTGGATACTCTGACTGTGCTTTGACTACCCTTTGGATTTACCTGTCTGGATTTTACACCGTGGATGCCGAAATAAGGTTGTACTGCCCCTTTTACTTGCCTAGGTGTACTGATGCTGGACGTGCTATTTTATTATTTTACATATACTGTGAACCATGTGTGCTCCTTTGACTTTTACTTTTCACTTTCTCTGAATTTTACTTACTTTTATCTTGTCCATTTATTTGTTTATTTTATTCATGCTCATGCCTTTTACTCGTCTTCTACTTGAGCTTTTACTTTTTCCCTTATTTTACCTTATACTTGTTTTATCTTAGATGTTAGTTATTTTTATTGTTTTTAAGCCCTTCTGGAATGCTTTCAGTTTTTCTTAAGCCCATCTGGCGTATTTTTATTCATTCTTAAGCCCTTCTGGCAATTGTCTTTTACGTTCTTTTTGTTCCTTTTAGATTATGTATTTTTATCATACATCTTCGTATTGGTCACCTTTCTGGTAGGCTTGCATCTCCGGGGATAATTAGCTTGTGAGGTCGTGTGGGTTCTGAGACTTCAGCTCGGTCCCCTTAACCCCTTTTTCGAGGAACGAACGGGGCCCCTCATTTTCCTTGGTCCCTAAGCCTGAAGCCTCCCGCCTCACGGGTGGCCTCTTTTGGGTTTCTCTCTTACATAACCTTACAACTGCACCATACTCAAGGCTAGGTCTTATGATATGTGTGTGTGTGTGTTTACGAACACACACACACACACACACACACACACACACACACACACACACACACACACACACACACACACACACACACACACACATAGAGACAGCTAC
>NC_061857.1:16954717-16957217 GCF_019202785.1 Penaeus chinensis
GTGGCTACCTACGGCTACACTGGAGCCAGGAAGGTCGACGGCAGGTGGGTCGACCGGGGAGGAATCGACGTGACGAGTGACTTCGGCTCAATCTGGGGAAGGAACCAACCAAATAATGTTGCATCATACCTATGCACTACTGTTTCCAGTTGGAAGATCTTTGATGTCAATTGTAACCAGGCAAGGCCTTTTGTGTGTGACATTGATACATCGGTTCCATGGGGCTGAGGCGGTTAATCCCAAAGGTATTCATGCTTCTGTTTAGAGGCAGAAGATGCTGTTCACTAGTACTTAGTGTAGAAATATACTGGTATTGATACTGAATTCAATGTTTAAGGAACTTCTTTCTCTCTTTGTAAAAAAAATAAAGCGTAATGCATTGTAAAGTTGGTTTGGGTCTGTGTAGTTTTTAAATTTTACAGTATGTTTATCATTGCATAGGCATTCGTAGACACATTCCTGTAGATGCTGTAATACACTGGCGAAACTGAAATCAGTTCTTAGACCTTAAATTGACACTTCTGACCCGTGACTAAACGAGCAAGAACTTTATTGGTTCTCACAAAAGCCTTAAAACCCTGGACTTTGGACCTCTACCTAAATAACTCCAGAATGCTGGACAAGAGCCTTTGTTCATGGATCTTGGCAGAGATCTAGCGATGAACCAAGGTTCGGCCTCTTACAGGAAAATTTAGATTGAATGTATTTGCACAGTATCCTTCAAATCGATGATTGTTCCAATATTCTTTTTTCATATATTTACTGCTTCTCCTTTTACACTGGGCTCTGGCCCAAATCCTTCTGGCATCTGTTGTTGACTAAACCTGGAGTTTTTGCAAATATTTTATGATAAGTGTTAGTCTAGCCCAGGGCACAGTTAAGACAAAATATAAAGATATGTACTAGAAAAAAGTCATAAACTTTCCTTGTAGTAATCCCTTAAGTAATGTTCTAGCAAATACTTTACTGGTAAATGCACGAAATTGCTATTTATGTTACAACAACAAAACGGTGAATAGGGGCACAAAGATGAGAAATTTGCACAAAGCATTTACGCTACAACTACAAAGCACATTAAAGTCGCGAGATGCAAAGAATGGTTATACTGAAATTACAGATTCTTATGCATTAATCACAAGACAATAGAAGACGAATCGAAACTTAGGCTCATCTGTCCTATAGACAGGACGACCACTACAGGAAAGAGGTTCACTGGATATCTAGAGACAATATCTAAATCATAATACTTTCGAGAAATTCAGTTGGAATGTGGGATCGGTTCCTTTAACAATACGCCCCTGATGATCCGCAGCTGAGCCCAGTCTCCTGCACGCCATAGGATTTTAGTATAGAGGTAGCAGTAAAATATGTCGCCCTGGGGCAAACATGTTAATAGATGTCAAAGAGTATTCATTTTCTGTAATGTTAAATGAGTAGCTTCGGTCATTTTTTGCACTGACCTATAGCATCCAAGCCCCTAGAAATATGAGGAGACAATTTTCCCTGCTCCTTTGCGGCCCTAAAACATCCAGTATGCGTCCTCACTTTGCCGTCAGGAATAATGCTAATATCAAGGCATGATCGACCACTTTGCCTGCCTCTTTTAAGTGTTTCATACATGACTGAAAGATGGGAAATTTTCTGCAATACATCGTAAATTTTGGCAGACGCACTACCGACGGGACAAATTGTTTCCATCAGTATGCTGCACGAAAGGCGAAGTACATGGATATAAAAGGATCCAGTAATAACTCATAAATCACACGTTAGACGTTGGCGCTGGGACTGACAAACACGTTAATGGACTCGCCATTCGTGCGGAATGTCGTGGGAAATGGACGGAAAGAACCTACTTATTGTTCTGACACATCCATAGGTAATGAATGCAAATCAGATCACAGATATTCACTAACCTAATCCTCTTCTCTCGGTTAAAACCATACTCTTTTTCCTCTCCTTTTTCTCTCAGTTTTTGGCGTGCGTACTACGCACGCCAAACTCGCAACAGATGGACACAGAATGAGAAAACTGAACTAAAATTACCACTTCTCGAATACTAGTTGTGTGCGAGAAAATGTGACGTTAATCCTTTTGTTTTCATTTTGTTTTCTCTTTTAGAAATATATTGCAAGATTAGCTTAAGCTACGGTAAAGTGTTAATAATTCATAAATGAACAGAGCGTCTTTTTTATTATCCTAATCATATTATCATAATTTAGATGTTCACCATAGTCAAACTAAATTGGTAGTTAATGTCTCTTCATTGCTTTTTCGATGGTATAACCGGAATTTAGATTAGAGGAAAAAAGACTTAAAGCAATATTTTAAGTCATTTCTACTTTTACTGCTGATGTAATTCAATATTATTAGAATTATAAAATTTTGCCTCTCTTACACAGTGTATTTACACAGATATAACAGATTGCATGTAGAAAAAGAAAAAAAAAATATCTTACCCGAACCTGGGATAGCTTAGTTTCCTTGTATGTGTTGTATCGAT
>NC_061857.1:16962217-16974717 GCF_019202785.1 Penaeus chinensis
ATCTTGCGGCAAAGTTTTGTAGTTTTTATGCTTTTTGTATTTGAGTTTTCTTAGTTGAGCCCCATATGTTGGAGAGGTAGTTTTTAATTATGATAGCAAGGGATTGTACAACTATAATTCTCGTCTCAGTGGGGATTTTGTTCTTTATGTGATTTAGGTATATCAGTGTGCCTATTACTTTTTTGTGAATGTTGTCCATGTGTGTTTCAAAAGTCATGTATCTGTCTATGTGTACTTCTAGACTTTTCACGGAAATGCTTGGTTTGATATGTTAGCCTTCAAATTCTATGATTGTGTTTATGGGGATTTCCTATAAAGATGCATTGAGTTTTATCGGTGTTTAGTTTGAGGCCGTTGTTTTCAGAATGCATCTTTGCTTCTGTAAGAGTCTGTTGAGTATTTCTTATCAATTCATATGATTTGCTTACAGGGGCAGCGTGAAGAAACTGAGAGTCATTGGCATATTGGACATGGAAACAGTTGTTTGAAATGGTTGATAGATCGTTTATGAATATAGTGAACAAGATCGGGTCTAATGTGGAGCCTTGTGGGACACCGAAAGAGACTGGTTTCTTAGTTGACATATCATTATGAATTTTGACTGACTGCGTTCTTGTGGATAAATAACTTCTGAACCAATAGTTGTCTATTCCATGTTTTTTTATTTTTTTTATTTGTTTTTCTTAATGACCTTGGCTAATTTTGCACTAGGTTTGTTCAGGCCATCGTTAAGTCACCCAAGATGAAGAAAGGTTTTCTTTTCATTGACATTTCTCTAAAAACATATGTAGTCAAATGATTCAGCTCTAGCACGAGGGTGTCTATAGATTGTACTAATAATGAAAGAGGGATACATACTACTTTGTATTGTTACCCAAATGCCCTCTACAGCTGTATTATTTACAGCTGTAGTGGAGATTTAATTTGATTTAATGGTGTCCCTTATGTATATGCCTCCACCTCGCCCTGCATCACATCAATAAACATTGAAATTTTGTTAATTAATTTACTTAACATTTTTTCATGAAGCCCTGTTTCACTAATGCAAACGATGTCGATATTTCTCTCCGTGATCATCATGTCAATTTCTTCAAAGTGGCCAAGGAGAGATTGCGCATTGATATGTTCTATTTTGGTCTTGCTTACTGTGTGACGGCGTCAAACAAGCTGGTCGTTCTTGTACTTGTTTTTGTTTAAAAATATTTTTACGTTTTTTTGAAAAACATCCGAATTTGTGAAGAGTTATGGGTGTATATCTTTGTCTCTGATAGTTGTTGTGAAACTAGAATAATATTGATGTGTCATGTTTGTCTTATATGCTTTTACATTTGATATGTTTTCAAATTCTTGGGCAAGGAAGTCTTCTATGCCTTCTTCATAGTGAAGTATAAGTACACTGTCTGGAGACATTCTACACCTTGTAGTGGTATGGATGTTTGGCACTCCTCGCATGCTTTTATTTTCCTTTTTCTGGAGGTGATGGCGACGAAACCTTCCATGTCTTGCTCATTTGTTTGTTGCGCTTCCGGTCGTTCTGTGCTGTTGACAACGACTGTGGGCCCTTGTGGTGGTGAGGGGGTAGTAGAGGGGGTAGGGACTCCAGGCACTTGGTGATATGTTGCGTCTTCCTCTTGCTGTTTTTGATATAGCTTCTCCTCGGTACTTCTCATCCCAGGGACTGATGCCTCAGCATTTTGGGGAAGCATTTGCGTGGTGCCAGGCGAAAGGGAACTGGCTTGGCGGCAAGGTCGTGGGTCGGCTGGCTAGGGGCGGGTGGAGAGGGAGGGGAGGGTGTGGGTGGGGTGCTCGCAGGGGTGGTGGGTACAGACGTAGAGGTCGTATGGGAGGGAAGGTTTTGTGAGTGTTCATGATTTTGCAGGATGGAGGTATAAGACGTTCTCACGGGGGAGGGGATGCGAAAGAGGTTGGTAGGAGGACTGGTCGTGGGCAGGGGAGGGGAGCTCGGATGAAGTTTGGAGGGGGAGGTCGGATGGGGTTTGGAGGGAAGGGGGTGAATCTGCGGCGAGTGATGCTTCCTCTCCGCATTCCTGCTTCTGAGTAGGCATCATGTCTTGGCCAAGCAATTTGTTGATGGTAGACTGCTGGTCACAGAACATTCTAATCAGCAAGTCGATCTTGTTTTCAATGATATCTTGATTGATTATGGCTGTTTCGTTGTGTCTGGGTGTCTTGGTGACTTGGTTTGTGGAAAAAATGTTGTCATTGCGAACACTAATTTGTTATTGTCCAAACACTGATCAATCATTGTATGCATGATGACCATTATCATCCTTTTAATGTCACGTGTCGTGTTCCTTGGTTGTCTAGATTCCGATATGCCTAAAATTATGTGAGCCTGATTAATTTCTTTAGGGCTCTATGACAAGACCATCCTTGCCCATATTCTCTTTGTTGCGATAAAGCAAAGGATGGTGGTCAGCAATATTGTTATGTTACTTATTTGTTACACAGTAATGCCAAGATAGTTGCTACAGTCCCAACAATCCCCGTTCCCCTTCCAGAGGGGGATGGAACCAGACTGCCAGATGACAGTCAAGACTGCATGCAAGCTCCGTGCCCTTGGTTCACCCCCAGCCCTTAGCAGTTCAGCCTGTGACTTTCCCACTCTTCAGCTTGGAAATCGCCATCCTACCTCAGTTAGGGTAAGAGGTTCCTCGCTGCTGGGTGGGTCTGGCACAGGTATTGTGATGCCACTTGCATCCAAGCTAACTGTTGGAGGGTCTACCTGGTCAAAATACTCAACACAACGTTCACATGATCTCTGAGATGATCTGTCCATCCACAGAGCAGACTGCATTCATCTATGAGGAGGGACTAGAATTGAGCTTGCTCAAGGCTTGGTAGACAGGGGGGAGGTCATTTACCAAGAAAAGGCCTTCAACCTCCTCATCAAGATTCGAGATGAAATGTTCCTTGTCCCTTCTCAGTTGTGTCTGAGTCCGACGCACCAAAGAGCGACGCAAGTCACGATTGCCATTCAGCCGAGCCATGTGACACACTTCAGTGGCCTCCAATGTCTCCAGAGAGATGAAATTCTGCCTTGCCCTCGGGTGTACGCCAATGATTGATTATTTAAAATTATCTTCCGCATCAACAGCTAAGGTCATTAGTGGCGAACACTGATATTTTGAAATATTTATAATGTTAAAAATCTATCCATAAATGTCATGACCAACAATGAATACTATATAAAAAAATCAAAGCATAAACATTATGCTCGAAATGTCTAAAACTGTTGCATAAACATTGTGCATAATTAAATTTTATTGAAAATATTAGTCTTCCTAAGGGAACTAATAAGACCTATGTCATGATCCTCCCCCCAATACATTTTTCAATGTATATGGGGGAGACAAGCACATACGTCTTTGGGCTGAGAATGTTGCACATCTTTCCACTATATGTGCGACTGTTAATGGCTCTTGGCATTCCTCACAGTGTACTTCACTTTTAGCCATCATTAGACCATGAGTCAATCTTGTGTGCCCCATTATCAGCCTTGTTAAAACAACTTCTACTTATTGGTTGGGATAGTTGCTGGTCACCCAACTGCAAATGTTATATCTAATCTCTCGCAGTTTGCTTCTAGAGGCATACCTCCATTGTTCCCTCCATTTATCGCGAAGTCAACTACTGATGCTGGGTTTAAAGTCAGTGTGTGGGAGAGGAAAATGAGCATCACAGGACTGAGTGGCAGCAGCCCTAGTCTTCTGATCAGCTTGCTCATTCCCAGTGATACCAACATGCACTGGCACCCAACAGTTATCTTATGTGCAGACATCATTGCAAGCCAATATTGAACCTCCCTCACCTCTGGAAGTAATGAGTCTAAGCTCTTGATTGCTGCAAGGCACTATAAGAATCACAATATATATTACAAAAGTATGGTTTGTAAGATCTCTAGTCATCTTGACTGCTGCAAAGATGGCATGTAACTCTGCAGTGAAGATCAATGATGCTAGAGAAAGACTGCCAAATGCAGTGTTCCTTCTGCTCACTGCTGCAAAGTCCACACCATTTTCAGATTTCGAACCATCAGTGTGTATATATATATATATATATATATATATATATATATATATACACACACGAAAGCCAGCACTTGATTTGTCCAAGGGGGAATTGGGGAATTCCAACAGCTAGAACCTTAGTGAGATTTAAATTTAGATCTTCCACAAGATTCCTCATTCTCCTACCATAGGCTCGGCTATCATGGGGGTTGAAAACCAACCTGGATGTAGATCCTGGAATCCTTTGTAGTCTCAGGTTCATGTAGTCTTGGTGCATTGAAAGAGATGGTTCTCCACTCTCAGCATGCAGGAACTCCACAGGTGAAGACCTGAAAGCCCCTGTACCGATTCTTCATTATGAATCCAACATCGGGAGAACAGTGAAAGTTTCAGATGAATAAGCCTCACATCAATAGTCAAGTTTACTACGAATAAGCGCTTGGTAAAGCCGCAGAAGCGTTGTGCGGTCTGCACCTTAAGATAGGTGTGAGAGAACCCGCAAAATACTAAGTGCTTTTGTAGCTTTCAATTTAAATGTTTGATGTGAGGCACCCATGTAAGCCTTGAGTCAAAAATTAAACCCAAGTACTACTCCTCTTGGAGAAAATGCAGTGAGTTTAGTCCTAAATAGAGGGAACGATGGAACTTTTCTCGTTTGAGGAACTGCATAACCATGGTCTTGCTTGAAGAAAGTGTGAACCCACGGTATGTTGCCCACTGCACAACCTGATTTATTGCAGTCTGCATGTGTCCTTGCACATCCTGTAAGCTTCCTCCTGAGCAATACAGTGTCAAGTCATCCACATACAGATTACATGAGACAGCACTTGGAAATACCTTTAGGTTTTTCCAAGGACAGGATTTTTTATCGCCTCTTTCCATGTGGATGGCACTGTGCCCTCCATATAGATCCTATAATAGAGCTTTTAGGAGCTCTCCGGTAAGTGAGATATTATTTGGTATAGCAGAGCTGAAAAGCAGAGTCCACCTCCTTGGGCAAAAATGGTAAGTTGCAGTCCTACTGAAGAACGACATTTGGCGTCGTTCCTGTTCAGCCTGAAGAGTGGAGAATCGGGCAGGGTAAGATGCTCCAGAGGAGATCTCTGCCATGGATTTAGCTAGCTCATTTGCAACATCTTTTTTGTCTGTGAGGTCTGTGCTCTTTCCATCTAATGCACCTTGTCCCATACACATGCTGAGGGGGTCCCAGAGTTAATTGAGGAGACATACTGCCTCCACGATGTCCGTCTAGCCTCCTTTAGCACTCACCTGGCCTAGCCTCAGGTCTTTTTAAAATGGATCAAGGTTACATCGCTGGGGCGTCGTTTCAACTGCCTCAATGCAGCTTTTCTTGCTCTAACAGCTTGTTAGCATTCATCAGACCACTATGATATCAGAGGTTGATGGTACTGCCCGCTGCTTTTGGGAATGGATGCTTCTGCTGCAAGGTGAATTCGTGATGTGAAGTGATTAACAGCATCTTGAACACACTGGAAATCATTCACAGATCCTTGAAATGCTGATGTTGATCTAAAAAGATTCCAGTCCGCATGGTCAAGTCGCCATCTTTGCACTCCATTGGATGGAATACCATTCACCTCCTCCAAAATTATTGGAAAGTGGTCACTTCCATATAAGTCTTCCTTGACCTGCCAAGTGAAATTCAACTGTAAATCAGGTGAACCTCTATGAGGTCCATTATCATAGGTCCCATAATGGGCATGAACCTGGAATCCTCCCAGGGAAATCGGACGATTTTCCCTGGTCATCTCTTGTAGACATACACAAACTGGGTTACATGAAACTATCAGAAGTTACAGTTCTTCACATTTTGCATGAATTCCCTGACAGTTTCATTGGATTAGGGTATTCAGTTCTCCAGGTTGACAACTACTTCATAAGGTGTTTGATAGCACCTGTGGTTAAGATCCACCTCACACCTTTAAGCTGTCCCTTTTGACGGGTTGTTTAACTGTGGAATTATTCTGTCCAAAAGAAGTTTGTGGAAACTAAGGATTTCTTTGCTTGGGCAAAGAACGGTCCTGCGCCTTCGGTTCAGGAGCATTCTGTCTAGCAGCGGAGGCCCCTGTGGATGTGGTGGCAGTTGGGGCTGTCACTCTTGAGACCTCTGGAGCCCTGCCTGATGGCTCCAAAGACCCCACTCTAAGAAGAGTCTTATGAACAGGCTCAGGATTTCTTTGCTTGGGCAAATGACGGACCTGAGCCTTTGGTTCAGGAGCATTCTATCTAGCAGCAGAGGCGCCTGTGGATGTGGTGGCAGCTGGAGTCTTGACTGATGGCTCCAGAGACCTTACTTTGGGAGGAGTCTCCTCAACAGACCCCTCATTTTTACTCTGTTTCTGTTGGAACAACTCACCAGAGGCAGATTCAACATTTGACAACTGAGGTTTAAATGTAGTGGCAGAGTGTGTGGTGTAGAGGAATTGGAGGGTATGGGATGGTGGGAAGGAGGATGAGCTAGAACCGTACGAGGATGAACTTGTACGTTTTACATTGCTTAGAAGAAGTTCATGATCTTTGCAGTGGTAACAGCATATTGGACCTGGACCGTTGTCATCTATTTGATGACCTGTTGTACCCCACTTTACACACTCTTGGTTGTCCATTTTCCTTAAAACGACAAGAGTTGGTTCCATGACCATAACCATGGCAGTGGAAGCACTGCATAGGGTTGGGTACATAAGGCTTTACCTTGAGGTGGTACTATGCCAACTTGACTGATTCGGGAAGGACTAATGTTTTAAAAGTTAGGAGAGCTGGTGTTGACTGTTTCAAACCATCAACCTTCTTCTTAAAACATTTTACTGCCACTACATTAAAATTCTTTAGTTCTAACAGTTTCTCCTCAGAATACCTCATCAGGTCTCAGGAAAAGACAATTCCCTTACACTGATTGAATGTTTTATGAGAACATTAGACTTAAGCCCCAGGAATGTCACATATTGCACACAGACGGTCAATCTCATCTGGTGATGAAACCTCAACTAGCAGGCTACCATCTCGCTGTGGGGTGATGCGAGGATCACGTTGACATACCTCAAATATCTTCTGATGTACTTCAAAAATATTAAGATCCATGACTGATACACCATCAGTGGTCTTCACTACTAGGTATTTACTATATGAGATACTTTCATATTTACCAGGTAAGATTTCCTTCATGGGTTGAGGAGGACTTTTCTCCTTACCTGGTTTGGGAGCTCCAGAACCGTTACGATTCCCATTCTTGCCCTTTGGAAGCTGGTAAGGTTCCAGAGTGATGTGAAGTTCCGGAAGGATTGGCGAGGAGTTTGTATAGGTCGTTAGGGAGAGTTTCTTTGTAAATTTGCAGAAATCATACAAATTAGAATTTTTAATTTCTTCACCCACCCACCCACCATGGAGTCCAACAAAGGGAAGCTATAGTTGGGACTCAAAATCTCCCAATAGCCACAGGGTAGTGAGGAAATTTATGCAGTCACTATTACAGTGCTGAAGGCATTCACGGAACCTAACGCTTCCGACTGCATATTGCCTGCTTGACTTTAGCCATACTTGACCAGCCAATTGACTTGACCGGGACTTGATCAAGCCACCCATCTAACCAGAATAGAGGACCAACGAGGTGTGTTGCTAGATGCAGGGCGCAGTGTGTAGCATGACTCAGTCTCCAGAACTCCTGTCTCATGGTAATATGGGACGCCATGCACGGCAAACACAAGTGGGAGAGTTCTCCCTGGTCCAAGATGGAATGAACCAGAGGTGGGTGCACCATCCCCTCTCATAGGCCTTGGTGCACCAGGAAGCTATTTTGCCTCATCCCTCACTGTATGCCAATGAACTCCTCGAGTGTTTTGCACTTGAAAGACTCCCATGGAGCAACTTGGTCTGTCAGGTTTCCAAGTTCTGTGAATCGGTCAGAGACTGCCATGGCAACCTCATGGGCACACTCCTCACCCAGAGTGGTCACTGGAGGGACAAGGAGTTTCAAAGTGGACCCGTAGGGTAGCCACTACCATCCTATGGTCAGTGCCACAGAACTTTGCACTCTGGTAAATACTGCACTTCTGGAGGATTCTCCATCGAGTGCTGACAAGAATGTGGTCAGTCTCCATGGCCACAGTACCTGTATTGCTGTACCATGTCCAGCGATGCAGGTTGGAGCGCTGATACCAGGTGCCAGAAATCCTCATTTTTCCAAGTGCCTATCCAGATAGCTTGCCTGAGGACTCCTGCGAGGGATGACCATGTCCCTCAACAGGTTAGAGGAATAGAATCAAACTGTCTGGGTGGATGCCATTTCTGCCACCCGTGCTGATGCTGCCCTGAATAAAGGGGTTGGCAAGGTGTGGGCCCAACGTTCACCTGTGAGGTTCCCTTGGTCTTTGCCCCACAGGCCTCATGCTGGGTTGGCGCCTGCCAGGGTGCAGGTGGGACGAGTAACTCTCGTTCCCATCCTGCGCCCCAACATTTGCCATCCCAACGGTACCCACAGCCCGCCTTGCTTGCAGGGTGGGAGGGAGGGCTGGCAAGAGCCGACCATTAACCCGAGAGTGGCATTGAGTTGCTATGGTGCCAGAGCGTGTCCACATGTCGGTGGGCCATGGCTCAGTACCTTTGGGGTCTCCTACTGCTCTAATTTCCCCCCCAATTTAGCCTGGGACCGCAAGGTACGCAATGTCCATGGGTGGCCACGAGGAGGCACTGCAGAAGTCTCGATGACGGAGAGGCTGTGAACTGGCAGGGGAAGCTTATGCAGAGCTGCTCCCTTTTTCGCACTAGGCTAGCCAGCGTTGGCAGCTGCAAGCGAGAAGCTATGCAATTACTTAACACTATTCAGGCTACCACACCATCGCTTCACATCACCATGAGCTTGGTGTACCCACCCATGTATGTATATATATACATGTATGTATATGCATATGTGCATATGTATATATATATGGAGAGAGAGAGAGATGAATATATATATATATATGTTGTTATAGGTTTTCCACATAGGAGTCGAACAGTCAAAACGAAGAGATAGACTAATACGGCTGTGAATAATTTCATGTTTATTTGCAAACGTTTCAGAGATCAATCTTATCTATATCATCAGTGCTGTAATAATGAACCAAAAATAGCGTGATGCCACTTTGATTTGTGTTCTAATGTGGTGTATCTATTTAACTGTCCTGACTGCCAAGTCAGGTACGTGGGGTCCACCTCACGATGGCTGTGTCACCGCATAATGGAACACAAAGGCAAATCATTTCGTAGGGGACTACCGCTGAGCAGACCTAGACCTCATGATCTCGGAGTCTTTGTTGATCCGAATGATGAAATTAGAGCTTAACAACAACACTACCGCAACCAGCCTGTTCACGAATTAGTGTTTTTCATTTCCTGACTATCACCCATGTTTGTTAGTTTTTATATCTTTGTTCCAGTATTTTTCGTTTTTGTTTGTTTTTTCTCCACTGTATATACTCGTTTGTTTAATATATCTGTATTATATATATATATATATTTTTTTTTTTGCTATTTTTTTGCTCACATTTGTGGTGTAATTATTGATATTATTGTTGTTTGAATTTAGAGAACCCATTTAATCAATTTCTTTCTGTTGTCTAATGCACGCTATTTTTGGTTCATTATTACAGCACCGTTTATATATATATATATCCCAGAGTGATTATATGTGGATATATATAAATATATATATATATATGTATATATATATATATATCCCAGAGTGATTATATGTGCACACACATATATATATATTTTTTTTTTTTTTTTTTTTTTTTTTTTTAACAGCCATTCATTCCACTGCAGGACATAGGCCTCACTCAATTCACTATTGAGAGGTTTTATGGCAGTGCCACCGTTGCCAGATTGGATGCCCTTCCTAATCAATCGCAGTTCGGCGCGCTAACACTTGTACCACGGCGGCGACTTCCCCTACGACACCTACGTTTGACATCTCAAGGCGATATGTCGTTTTCTCGGGCTCGAGCCAGCAGTCAGACCGCAGGCATTTTTATGACCGCCGCGATGGGGAATTGAACTCGTGACCACAAGGGCCGGTGTCCAGTGCGCTAACCTCTGGACCAACGCGGCAGTCACAGACCTATATGTATATATATATATATACGGAGATAGAGACAGAGATGAATCTATACACACACACACACAAATATATATATATATACATATATATATGCATACATATGCATACATACATACATACATGTATACACACATACACACACATATAGTTAGATAGATAGATAGATAGATAGATAGACACACACATATATATATATAAACATATATACATACATACATATATATAGGTTTATATATGCATGCATATGCATACATACATACATACATGTATACACACACACACACACACATATATATATATATATATATATATAAATGTGTGTATATATATACATGTATATATATATATATATATATATATATATATATATATATATATGTATGTATATATAAACATATATCTCCCAGAGCGATTATTTATATATATACATATATATTTGTATATATACAACTGTGTGTCTGCATGTATATATATATATATATATATATATATATATATATATATACATATACGTACATATATATATACATATATATATACATATATATACACACATATATACATATATACATACATACATGTGTGTGCGTATGAACCATATTCATGTTTACAATAGAAGAAAAGGTATGAATGTGTATGAATATCTTCTAAATACATCTCTTCAACAGAGATGTATTTGACCAATTATATCTTCCTCAGAAATATGTATTTCTGACGAAGATATAATAGAAACCGATCAAATACATGTGTATATATATTGATGTACATATGTATATACATGTGTACACACACACACACACACACACACACACACACACACACACACACACACACACACACACACACACACACACGCACACACAGGTTTGTTGGTTAGGATGAATGCCACTGATGCAATAAATAAAAAATAACGTAAATTGATCAGAGATGGGGCTTATTCCTTACAATGATTCCTGTTTAGCACTAAAAATAATTAAGTAAGATGTCGTGTACAACGTGTGCAACGTTGTGCTACTGCACTACCAATGCAGGGCAGTTAATAATGTTAGGCGTCATCTTCAAATTTACCATATATACATATATATATATGTATATATATATATATATATATATATATATATATATATATATATATACATAAATACATAAACATATATTATAATAGTGTAGTTTATCCTTTCCAATCTTTCGTTTTCTTTTATGAACTGGAATTGCTTTAATGAGAAGCATGGGAATCACCCTCAGAGTAACAGCAGATCATCTCTAGTTACCACCATCAGTGTAAGCCCATGACCCCATATTTGAAGTGCAAGAGGGCTCAAATTACGAAAAACTACTATATTATTATTGACATGGAGATAAAGAAAAAAAATTGGTTGCTACATAGAAAGTGTACTAATTTTTCATTAAGTACATATACACACATACTTCTGCTTGCACACACACACACACACACACACACACACATATGTATATATATTTATATGTATGTATATACATGTACATATATATATCATATATATATGTATATATACACATATATATATGTATATATGTGTATATAGACATATATATACATATATATGTGTGTGTGTGTGCGTGTGTGTATGTGTATACACACATATATATGTATGTATATGTATATATATATGAATATCTACATATATAGATACATATATACATACACACACACACACACACACACACACACACACACACACATATATATATATATATATATATATATATATATATATATATATATATGCTTCTGTTCCATAGATAATACTTGAGAGGCCGCATTGCTTAAAGACTTTTCTTTTTAAACAATGTCGAGGAACCTCTAAGTATGCTACTTTGTCCGCCGAAGGCGCTCCAGGCTAGATTGATGCGTTGCTTTATTTCTTTTTCACTGGATGTGTTTTTCTGTCTGTATGAGTTGCCCTAGATATTCATACTCGTCCACGGCTTCTAGCGCTTCGAAGATAATTATTCTGTTTAACATGATTTGTCTTTTCCTGATCATCTTAAGTCGAACTTTCAGACTTTCTATATTCAAATATCTATTAATTGCTGCAGTTCAGTTGCTGACTCGCTGAAGAAAACAATATCGTCCTATTTTGATACCCTTTCCGTTCCATTCTAGCTTATTGAATATTTCCTCAAGGCACACTGCGAAGAGTTTTGGTGAGATGGTGTCGCCCTTTTTGACACTTTTTTTATTGGTATTTTATCGGTTTCAGCTTGATGGTTGCTGCCCCATCTTCGTATATATCTATTTACTAGTCTTACTTCCTCTCTCTCTCTCTCTCTCTCTCTCTCTCTCTCTCTCTCTCTCTCTCTCTATATATATA
>NC_061857.1:16979717-16984717 GCF_019202785.1 Penaeus chinensis
ATTAGCCTCGTCTTATGCTTCTGATATTATTGTTCTCCAAAATAAACATTTAATCAACCTCGTGTCAGATGAGGTGGTTTTGCTGAGGAACTACCACCTGCGTTAGAAGGATCAGGAGGGTAGGGGTCAAAGCCTCCTTTTCAGTGAAGTGCCGATTGGTTCTACTTTGTAATTTGTCGTTTACGTTTAATTTAAGTTAAAATTAAAAACCCGTATCTGACTCCATGTTCAGTTTACTGTCCACCTGACAATTAGGTAATTTATCATGGGCTTTTTGCTCTTAAAGATAGTCTGCCACAAAATGAATTCATTTTAGGTGATCTTAATGCTAATCATATGTTATAGGGTTCTCTGCGGGTGGATGTTAGAGGTGGTGTGTTGGTTTGGTTTGCGAAGTTCTAGCTTCGCCCGGGCCTTCTAGATATGGCCCGGCCTGTGTCAGCTTTTTACGGCTGTCTCATTGAGTTGTCTGACACTCGGTGCTTACCGTGGCCTCAGTTTTTTCCATCATGGAACCCTGGCTCCCATCAGCTAAGGTCATGGCATGGCCTTAATAAACAACTTCCATTTTTTTCATATATATATATATACCGACGGCTCTAAGACAGAAGAGTGTGTAGGCGCGCGTGTATGGTCGACCGAATGCCAATTGAGATTCAGATTGCCGAATCATACATCGGTTTTTATTGTTGAACTTTTTGCAGTTAATAAAGCCTTGGATTTTGCCCTATCGATGACCTACGATAAAATGGTATTTCTGTCTGATTCATTAAGTTCACCTAAAGTCAGTGAATCATTAGAAACCAATAAAAATGCTACTCTGGTATCGGGTAATGAGCTGGTTGGCAAATTAGCCGGATCAACTGGTGATCTGGCCGGTACATATCTCAAGTGTTCTGTCTCCCTTATAAAAGCAAAAATCCATATCCTGGTGAAGTGAGTGAACCGACCTGCAAAGTCAGACAAAATATAGAAGCCCACAGAAAAGTAAGAAGGAAGGAGATGGTGTTAGTTTTAGGGTCAGTGCCACTAAAGTGACCAACCACGCTCTATTTGGAAAAGAATTTCCCTCCACGATGCCCCCAATGCAACACCAATCTTACCATCAACCATCTATTAATTGTATGCTATCAGTATACAAACAATAGACATCTTTCAATATCATATTTCATAGACAACTTTCATTATCATCTTTCGTACACACTTTCATTATTAAATATACTATCAGACGATGAAATAATCATCAGTAAAGAATCACTTTTCTACTTTATGACCCTTTCTAGATTAAGATAATGAATAGGATCCATTGGCTTAAATATCTTGGCTGGCTAAGTTAACATGCCGTATACCTCTAGTTGATAGCCAAGAAATCCCTTATTTCTATTTATCCCATAGATGGAACCCTGACAGGTGCCCCGCACTGTTTGTGTGCATATATACATGCATATACACACACACACACATATATATGAATATATGAATATATATATGTGTATATATATACACACACACACATATATATATTCATACATACATACATTCTTATATATACATATATGCACATACACATGTGAAGATATATATATATATATGTATACATGTATACATACATACATACATATGTATATGTGTATATATACACACAGATACGTATACACACACACACACACATATGTATGTGTGTGTGTGTGTGTACAAAGTCAAACCTAAATAGGGTGGTGGGTGAGTCTATTGTAGATATGATAGTAGGCTGAGAACCACCAACAATGATTACCTAACCAACTACTCCCCCGGGAAGTATATATATATATAAATATATATATATATATATAG
This sequence comes from Penaeus chinensis, assembly GCF_019202785.1. Classification (NCBI taxonomy): domain Eukaryota; kingdom Metazoa; phylum Arthropoda; class Malacostraca; order Decapoda; family Penaeidae; genus Penaeus; species Penaeus chinensis. The sequence goes on from NC_061857.1 coordinate 16,981,551, forward strand.
TGTATGTGTGTGTGTGTACATACATATATGTATAGATATATAAATATGAATAAATATAAATGCATATACATATATATATAAATATATAAATGATATGGAATGACCATTGGGCTGATCAGCCGTGGCATATTGTGATGTGGTTATGAGCTATAAAATTATCTAAGTAAAAGCTCCAAAGTTATTTCTTTGCTCGCACTTCCATCTAACAAGGAATGCTATCTCTGCCCTTTGCATAATAGGACTAAACTTCCGCCAGACATATTCGCCAGACGCCTGCAGAAACCACTGCCCTGTGCTAGCAACTTCACCGTAGTTTTCTCTCTCTCTCTCTCTCACACACACGCACAATATATATATACACACATATATATACATATATATATATATGTATATATATGTATATTTATATCATTTATGTATTATATATATATATATATATATCATATATACGTAATATATGTGTGTGTAATATATATGTATATATATATAAATATAATGTATATATATACATATATACCTACATATCTACATACATATCTATCTACATATCTATATATATATATTTATTTATATATATATATATATATATATGTGTGTGTGTGTGTGTGTGTGTGTGTGTGCGCGCGCGTGTGTGTGCGTGTGTGTTTGCGTGTGCGTGTGCGTGTGTGTGTGTGTGTGTGTGTGTGTGTGTGTGTGCGTGCGTGCGTGTGTGTGCGCGGGCGTGTGTGTATATGTGTGTAAAGGCTATTAAGACGCCTTAAACATATGGTTAGCAGGAGTAGTAAAAGGGAACGGTTGGCTTAACCTCTTTTATTAATAAGCGTAAGCAACACAGATATAGATCACACAATACAAGTCTTGGTATGGCTTAGTGCTGGGCGCGCGGTCAGCCCAGGGGGGGGGGGGGGGGGCGTATGGCTCCGCGGCCGACCTTGACCCGACAGGCGCGGGGCAGGGACTTTCTTTGACCTTCTTCTTTATGATTTGCGAAGTTCTAGCTTCACCCGGGCCTTCTAAATATGGCCCGGCCTGTGTCAGCTTTTTACGGCTGTCACATTTATTTGTCTGACAATGGGTGCTTACCGTGGCGGCGGGATTGCCAGCAGGCGCTCCTGCCGCCATGGTGTAAGCATATCGCACAGCCTCTTTACCAGCACGGCGGCTGTTGTGGGCGGTCCCTGTCTCAGGAATTGTGTATGGTCACAATTTTTTAAGTAGTGGACTAGTGTGGCGTTCGGCTCGCCGCAGGGCCTGCAGCACCTTTCATCGCGTTCGATTGTTGTGATAATCTGCCATGCACAGTGGTAACCTAGGCGCATTCTGTGAAGAATGACTTCAGTACCTCTGTTGATTACTTCAGAGAGTGCCAGTGGTTCATAGCCTGTGGCGTCTGAGTACCAGCTGGCTGAGGGGGAGGTTCTCGTTTCCTCTCTGTGGAGCTGCCGTAGGACGGTACGACCAAGGCACACTTTTCCTTAAGTAATTTACGGCTCGGTTTTATCGTCATGGGATTTGGGGGCATACCCTTGCCAGCGACGGCTAGTCTGTCAGCAAGCTCGTTCCCTCTGATGCCGATGTGGCTTGGGACCCAGTTGATGATAATTTTTCTACCCTGAAGAAGAATTCTCTGTGCCATTGTGAGAATCGTGGTCAGTAGGTAGATGTTGTCTGTGGGTGAGCTGTGCTGAAGACAGCCAATGGCTGCCCTGGAGTCGGTGTGTATGACCACGTGTCCTTCCCTTAGGGACGCGTGGGCTAGGGCTCCCATGATTGCAACTGCTTCTGCCTGTAGCGAGGAGGCGTTGTCTGTTACCCTCATGGATTGCATGGCATCCCTTGCTGCAAAGCTCAAGGGATCGACCGATCCATCCATGTAGTATGTTCTACTACCCGGAGGAGTGATGGCTGCAATGACCCTCTGGGCTTCTGCCTTTAGGTTAGGCATGGGGTATAGGCTCTTTTTCATTGACAGGCTCACTATGTTGAAATTCATTGACAGGCTCACTATGTTGCTCACTGAGCTGATGGCGTATCAACACCCTGGCTGTGTGAGACAGCTAGGAGTTTTTTGCAAAGAGCTCGTTGTCTTGTTCGAGGCGTCTGACTATTTTTTGTCTTAGGCTTGTGTTCCTGGGAGCCTGGATGACCTTTGACAGGAATTGTGTTGCCATTAGATCGATTCGTGAGTCCAGGGGGAGAAGGTTTGCCTCCATCAGGAGGTTGAGGACCTTCGTCCACCTCGGGGCACCCAGAATGATCCTGGCAGCTTCATTTTGGACTGTCTCTAATTTGTCTGTGTGCTTTTTCTTTGCGGCACAATGGGCCACACAACATGTACATAGAATGATCGTAGTACTTTGTGTCTGTCCCCTATGTGTCTCCCAGTCATTGCTCTCATGACAGACAGTCTTGCTTTGGTTCGGTCAACCAGGTACTGGACCTCCTTCTGGAAGGAGAGGGTCCGGTCTATCCTTACCCCAAGGTATAGGTAGTCCTGGACCCTTTCTAATTCCACTCCCTGGATTTTCAGTCTTGTGCCTCGAACTCTCTGTCTCAGAGCCATGGCTTTGGATTTGGCTGCAGAGATCTTTAGTCCTGTCCTACAACACTCCTCGGACACGAGGTCCAGACAACGCTGGGCTTTATTCTGGCTGCGTGGTCCAGTGGAGGTGATAGCGAGATCGTCTGCATACGAGATGATCTGGCACCCCACTGGGAGGTTTATGTTGAGGATGCAGGACATTAAAGTGTTGAATAGGGCTGGACTGAGAACCCCACCCTGTGGCGTTCCATTTTCGAGCGGCATGTGCTGCGATAGATGACCCTGGAATTTGACATTGGCAGTCCTGTTGCTGAAGTGGTCACCTATCCAAGCCAAGAGCTTTCCTCTGATTCCCTTCTGGATCAGGCTTTCCTGAATGGCAAGCGGACTTGCCAGTTCAAAAGCCTTCTCCAGTTCAAGGAATTCCACCACAGCTGGGCCCTTGCTGATTGTGCTTAAGAGCGTGGCTATGCTGTGTGCTGTGCCCATGCCCCTTGTGAACCCATGGAGGTGTTCGTGTGGGGGACCCATTTTCCATTGGAGCCAGTATAGTACCATCCTCTCGGCCGTCTTGGCCAGGCAGTTGAGCAGAGATATGGGGCGGTACTTCCCCGGCTCCTTTGGT
>NC_061857.1:16999717-17002217 GCF_019202785.1 Penaeus chinensis
AAACACGTAACTTGGTCCTTCTGCACAGGTACTGGCATCTCCAAATACTCTTGTCGAGAGATTTCATGACCCCCGCTACCAGGCCAATCCGTCTACTGACTTCCTGGTCTGACAGCCCAGAGTCGTGAACTGCACTACCAAGGTATAAAGCTCTCTGTGACATTGATGTTTTCACCGAAAGCACGTGCCGACTGCACAGGGTCTCCTAGTACGCTCCCAAAATCCTGGATCTTGGTCTTGGGCCAGGAGACCTCTAGCCCCAGGGGCTTTGCTTCACTGCTAAATGCATCAAGAGCCGCCACTAGGGTTTCCAGAGATTCAAAGGGAATGGCAACATCATCAGCAAAGTCAACCTTGATATTGCCCAGAGTTGCTCCACAGTGACTTTGGACAGTAGCTCTACCCAGAATCCAATCCATGCAAGTGTTGAAAACTGTTGGTGCAAAAACGCAGTCTTGCCTCACACCTGAACTAACCGGGAAGAAGCTCGACAGGCCCCCACCACATTTTACAGCACTTTCAATGCCTGTATACAGGTTTGCTATTAGTCCAACTATCCTTGTTGGAATTCGTCTAAACCTCAGGATCTCCCAGAGTGATTCGTGATGCACCGTGTCAAATGCCTTCTTGAGGTCGATGTAGGCTGCGAGGAGCCCACGTCCAAACTCACGACGGCGCTCTACAATGACTCGAAGCGCCAGGATGCGGTCTATTGTGGACTTACCAGGAGTGAATCCAGATTGCTCCAGCCTTTGGTGCCTCAAATGGTGGTCTCTGGTACGTCTCAGTAGGATGTGAGTGAGTACCTTGCCTGGTACACTGAGTAGTGTAATGCCTCGGTGATTGCTGCAGTCCCACCGATCCCCTTTCCCCATCCAGAGAGGGATGACCACACCCCTCAGCAGGTCAGGGGGAAAGGTACCAGTCTGTCAGATGGCAGACAGGACTGCATGCAAGCCCCTTGCCATAGGTTCTCCACCATCCTTTAACAATTCGGCTGGGATGCCACAAACACCTGCTGCTTTACCACTCTTCAGCTTGGAGATCGCCCTCCTGACTTCACTCAGTGAGGGTGGATCCTCGTTGATGGGTGGGTCTTGCAGAGGAATCTCTACATTACCCACATCCAAGTTGACTGTTGGTGGATGAACCTGATACAACTGCTCAAAATACTCAGCCCAACGCACACACTTCATCAGGATCTGAGATTATCTGGCCACTTGCTGAGTGGACTGCAGTCGTCTGTGAGGAGGGCTTGGAGTTCAGCTTTCTCAGGGCTTAGTAGGCAGGACGAAGGTCATTTACTAAGAAATGGCTTTCGACCTCCTCTGCAAGATTACTGATAAACTGTTCCTTATCCCTTCTCAACAGTGACTTAGTCCTGCGCACCAGAGAACGGTGCAAGTTGCGATCCCCTGACAATCGCATGACAAGCATCTGTGGCTTCCAGTGTCTCCTGCGAGATGGAATTCTGTCTTGTTCTTGGGCGTTCACCAATGGATTCCTGGGCTGCATCAAGTGTTTCACGCTTGAAGTTATCCCACATAAGAACAGGGTCTGTCTGGCCCTCGAGTGCTGTGAGACGACCAGAGATAGCCTCGGCAAACCCCCGGGCACACTCGTCCTCCCTTAATCTGTCCAATTGAAACACCCTAGGGTGTCCATTTGGCGACGGGGATTCTAAAGTGGCGCCGGAGAATAGCTACAACTAATCTATGATCAGTTCCACAGAACTCGGCGCTTCGATACACCCTGCAGTTCTGAAGGATCCTCCACCGAGTGCTAACGAGGATGTGGTCGATCTCCTTGGCCACACTACCCGTACCGCTGTACCAAGTCCAACGATGCGAGTCAGAATGCTGATACCAGAAGCCAGAAATCCTCAATTTCTGGGACCTAGCAAAGTCACGGAAAAGGTGGCTATTCTCGCTGCCAGCATCAGCTCCTGAGCCGTGAGGACCGACAGACATTTCGTAGCCAGCTCGATCGCAGCCGGATACCGCATTGTAGTCGCCCAGAACAATTCGAATATCTCGTATGTATATATATATGTGTGTGTGTGTACACTTGTGTATATATATGTTTACATAGATACATACATATGTCTGCATATATGTATATACAAATGTATATGTACACACACACACACACACACACACACACATACACACACACACACATATATATATATATATATATATATATATATATATATGACTGTAAGTATACATATGTATTTACATATATATATATGTAAACATCTGATTACATATATAGATATATGTATATATACAGATATATGTGATATATGCATGTGTGCTATCCGGAGCAAAAGTCCGACTAGAACTGCAACCTAGTGTTTCTATGCGTCGCCTCTCAGTATTCGTTTTATCCAAATAAAACGAGACGCGGGAAACGGGGATGGAGGGAGGCAACAAGGCGGGGTAGAGGGAAATTATGAGTGGTATGTATTTCATTGCTACAATAATAATAATAATAA
>NC_061857.1:17007217-17009717 GCF_019202785.1 Penaeus chinensis
TAGTCGAGAAGAGAGTTCTCCCTCCACAAGGCGCCAGATCGACCCCAGGGGGCTAGAGTATAGGAGACGGTATGTAGCAAGGGCAAATCTACGTTAGTGGGCCATGGCTTCTTACCTGCAGAGCTTCCTGCCACTATTATATATAAATATATATATGTATATATATATATCTTTTTTTTTCAACAGCCATTCATTCCACTGCATGACACAGGCCTCTCTCAATTTTACTATTGAGAGATTAGATGGCAGTGTCACCCTTGCCTGATTGGATGCCCTTCCTAATCAACCGCGGTTCGGCGTGCTAGCACTTAAGCCATGGCGGTGACTTCCCCTGCGACACCTGCGTTTGATTTCTCAAGGCGCAGGCATTTTTACGACCGCCGCGAAGTCGGAATATATATATATATATATATATATATATATATATTCAGTCCAGCAAAGTGTGAATTAGATGTAGCTCAACATAATGATAGAAGAGCCATCTCTGGCCGTACAATGCAACAACTGTACATCATTTACTAAGAATACCTCATTCTGAAGTAGTTATAGACTTTTGGTGGGTTCTATCTGTTAGTGCTAGCATATACTGTCTGCAGTTCCGTGCACAATGATAAAATGGCTTTTGGTATAACTGGTGCGAAGCCTCACGGTGGCCTGCGGTTGGCAGAAGCGTTTGAGAGCGTGGTCGTCACTGGCCTCTGGTGGGTAATGTCAAGCAAAGTTCTCCATTGATGCTACTCCTTCGTGGTTACACTTCAAGATACGGGAGTAGCAAAGTACAAATAAACTTAATCCAGTGTTCACTTGATGTATGATTGATTTCCACCATTAGTCAAACACACACGAGAATCCAGCCTGCAAGTATTTACCAAAGGATATACTAACAGCCTATGATACAGTCGCACACAAACAAACTATTCAATCTCCTCACAAATAACATTTAACACTACCCCACTTGGCTCGCCTGACTTCTTTCCCTCATACGTTTTAATCACATGTGTTATATGACCACAAATGGCCCTCCAGGTGTATCTTATATACCGATATAGAGATTTTGCATCCCTTCAGCTGTGACACGTGAGTGCCAGTTGCTCAGTACAGCGTTCACTGCTTTCTCAACTGGGCAGATGGTAACAGCAAGCGGCTGGAAATACTATGTTCAACTGGATAATAGAGTAAGTGCATGGCTTATATGATGTGTCAATAATTCCCTAAATATGGGTGTAAATTGTTGATAGGATTTTGTAAATCATGCCATTCTCTTTGTAAACTTCTCTATCCTACGTTCGCGTATTTCTTATACTCTTTTATTATTAGGCATCTAGATATACTGTCTCATTAATGTGGAGTTAAACATTCATCAAAAAAGATAAAAGTAACCACTACATCATGGGATTCAGATATTTGGATATTAACCATGAACACTGAAATAATGCAATAGTAGATACTGACTAGTTTCTGTACTTAGCACCACATCAGGGATGGGAGAACTGCTAAAAAAATACGTTTGGTTAATTCCCTCTCGTCAGGATCCGTGTGCTTGGAACCCCTGCCCGCCAGACAGCGCATGCGTCCGTATTGAACAACCCATCTGGGAGAAATTGGACGACTCAATTGCCCTTCATGCGTGCACAAAGTTCCAATGGCTCGTGGACCAGACATCAGCTGGAAAAGGTCGGGTAACATGAATCTGTTTCAGATATTCAGCTAGCAGTCTGCTTGACTAGTAAACAAATGACTGCATTCAAAGGCTTTCAAAAACTCATTAAAACACTCATTTTATGCGATAGCTATGGCATTGTCATCAAATATCTTTGATGACAAAGATATTTAAATTCTCCCATATGTTTAAAGGAGTGTCACTAATGGCGACGGTTCGTGTTTCCAGTCCCTTACTCTTAATCCATTTTTGTCCTCGATTGTGCAATTCGAAGCTCATACCTATAGCGAAAATGTTGCAGATTCCAATGTTTTATGAAGTTCATGTATAAATAACCATACGTCTTCTATAAGACCCACAGTAAAGCGTCGTTTCCGATAAGAACATGATTTCTTTTATATAGGAATATTTTAGGTAATGTGGATACATACATGCATTATATATATATATATATATATATATATATATATATATGTATATATATATGTATATATATATGTATATATATGTATATATATATATATATAATATATTGAAACTGGGCTCAGACACGCGAGTTTACATGCAAACGCATGGTCTTTTAGAAGTAAGCTCTTGTTCCTTAAGGTTTATGCCAGGTTTAGGCTAATAACAAAAACAGACGCTGGCTTAGGCCGACAATTTTTAAATAATACTGATTTTACAATTGATAGCTAATTGTGTGTTTTTGTGCGTGTGCCTATGTATATATATATATATATATTTATATATATATATATATATATATATATATATATATATATATATCTGTATGTGTGTATGTGTATGTGTATGTGTGTTTATATATATGTATATACATGT
>NC_061857.1:17014717-17019717 GCF_019202785.1 Penaeus chinensis
TCTCCGGGACTTTACTAAGTCCCAGAAACTGAGGATTTCTGGCTCCTGGTATCAGCACTTCAACCATCATCACTGCACATGGTTTAGCGATAGGGTACTGTGGCCAAGGAGATAGTCAGTTGTTGGAGGATCCTTCAGAATTGCAGTTTCCTGGAGTGTCGAGTTTGTGGCACTAACAATAAGATGGTAGTAGCTACACAATGGGCCACTTCTAAACTCCTTGTCCCTCCAATGGCCACTCTATGGGGTTTCACTTTGACAGACTGAGGGAGGAGGAGTGTGCCCATGGGGTTGCCATGGCAGTCTCTGATGGATTCACAGAACTTGAAAACCTGACAGACCTAGTTGCTCTGTAGGAGTCCTTCAAGCACAAAACACTTGAAGCAGCACAGGAGTCCATTGAGGGCTAGGCAGAATTTCATCACCCTCGCCTGAGGGCAAGGGAGAATTTCATCTCCCTCGCCTGAAGGCAAGGCAGAATTTCGTATCCCTGGAGATAATGGAAGCCACTGAAGTGTGTCACTCGAACACTGCTGAGAAGGGACAAGGAACAGTTCATCAGGAATCTTGCTGAGGAGGTTGAAGGCCTTTTCTTGGTAAATGACCTTCGCCCTACCTACCAAGCTCTGAGAAAGCTGAATTCATGTTTGGGTTTGTGAAACCCAATTCATGTTGGGATTTGTGAATGTTGGGTTGAGTATTTTGAGCAGCTATATCAGGTAGACCTTCCAACAACTAACTTGGATGCAAGTGTGCTGGATCACCCATCAGCGAGGAACCTCCTACCCTAACTGAGGTTAGGATGGCGATTTCTAAGCTGAGGAGTAGGAAAGCCGCAGGCATATGTGATATCCTTGTTGAACTGCTAAAGGCTGGGGTAAACCTATGGCACGGGGCTTGCATGCAGTCTTGACTGCCATCTAGCAGTCTGGTTCCATTCCCTCTGATCTGTTGAGGGGCGTGGTTGTCCCTCTCCGGAAGCGGAAAGGGGATCGTTGGGACTGTAGCAACTACTGTGGCAGTACAGTGCTCAGTATACCTGACAGGGTTTACACCAACATTCTTCTGAAATACATCCGCAACCACCTACTAAGGCACCAGAGCCTGGAGCAGTCTTGATTCACTCCTGGCAAGTCCACAGTAAACTGTATTTTAGTGATGAGTAATTGTGGAGTACCGTCATGAGTTCCGTCGTGAATTGCTTGCAGCCTACATTGACCTCAAGAAGGCGTTTGATAGATTCTGAGTCTTAGGGGAATTCCAACATCTGTTATTGGCTTAATAGGATGTCTATATACTGGTGTTGAAAGTGCTGTAAAGTATAGTGGGGGCCTGTCGAACTTCTTCCCTGTTAATTCAGGGGTGAGGCAAGTCTGCACCATTGACCCAACACTTTTCAACACCTGCATGGACTGGATAATAGGCAGGGCTACTATCCAAAGTCAATGTGGAAACACTAGGCAATATCTAAGTCTCAGTCCGTAACTTTGCTATCCTATCTGAGTCTCTGGAATCATTGGTGGCGGCTCATGATGCACTTAGCAATGAAGTGAAGCCCTTGGGCCTAGAGGTCTCCTGGACCAAGAACAAGATTCAGGACTTTGGGGGCCTGTTAAGGGAACTTATTCAGTTGATCCATGCTTGCAGTGAGGTCGTTGAAGTCACAGAGAGCTTTACATACCTTGGTAGCTTAGTCCATGTCTCTGGGCTGTCAGACCAAGAAGTTAGTAGGCAGATTGGTCTGGCAGCAGGAACAATGAACTCGATCAACAAGAGCATTCAGAGATGTCGGTACCTATTCAGAGGGACCAAGCTACGTGTTTTCAAGGCCTTGATACTACCAGTTTTACTCTATGGAGGCGAAACCTGGACGCTATCTACAGCCTTGGAGTCTCGTCTCGATGACTTTTGTAACAAGTCTCTTCGCCAGATCACGAGGAACACTTGGCAGGACCATTTGTCCGACCGACGGCTACACCGTGAAACTGGCATGGGTCCTGTTACTTGCATTATTATAATTATCATTACTTTTATCCTCATTATCCTCATTATTATTGTTATTATTATTGTTAGTGTTATTATTGTTGTTATTATTGCTATTATATTTATCATTATCATTCTAGTATCGTTATTACTAACGCCACTATCATTATTATTTTCTTTATTGGTATCCTTATCACTATTATTAATGCCATTATCATAATCATAATTATCATTGTTATTGTTATTTATATTAACATTATCATTTTTATTATTATTGTTATTATTATTACTACTATATTTATTATCATTATTATTATTATTATTATTATCATTATTATTTTTAATAAAATGATTATTAATGTTGCTATTCTCCTTCTTTGTCTTCTTTTTATTCTTCTTCTTCTTCTTAGCATCATCATCATCATTATCATCATTATCATTATTATGATTACTATTATTATTATTACTATAAATAATGATAATATTATTATTATTATTTTATAATAATTATCATTATTATTCTAATATTACTATATTATTATTATTAGTAGTAGTAGTAGTATTAGTATTATCAGCATCATCATTATTGTTATTATTGTTTTTGTTCGTTATCATAATCATCATCTATTAAAGCAGTGTTGTTGTTATTATTATTATAATTACTTTTATTAATATCATTTTTATTATTATTGCTATGATGATTTATTTAAAATGTATTACATCGATACTGATATCATTATCATATTAATGATAATAATGATTATTATCATAATTATTATCATCATGATTATTGTCATTATGATCGTCATCATCATCGTTATCATCATTATTATTGTTATTGTTATTATCATTATTATTATTATTATCATTATTATTATTAATATTATCATTCTTCATATTATTATCATTATTGTTGTTATCATTTTAATTACTATCTTTTCCATTATTATTATTATCAACATCATCATTGTTATGTTTGTCATTATTGCTATCATTATCATCATTATTATTATTATTATTATTATCATTGCTATTATTATTGTTGTTGTTATCATAATAATGATTATTATTATTGTTATTATTATTATTAACCAATCTATTTTGATTTCTGTTATCATTGTTGATATTATTATCATTGTTATTATCATTATTATTGGTAGTTTTATTATTAACCAATCTATTTTTTTCCAAGATCATCGTTGATATTATTATTGTTATTATTCATATTTTTATTATTATTGTTATTATTAGTATCCTTGTTATCCTCATTATTGTTATTACGGTTAACATTATTATTATAATTATTATTATTATTATTATTATCATTATCATTATTTTCATCATTATCATTATTGTTATCAGCACCATCATCATCATTAGTAGCATCATTATCTTTATCCTTACTATTATTATCATTATTTTGATTTTACTACTACTATTACTGCTACTATGACTCTTACCATTACTACTACTACTGTTATTATAATTATTAATATTAGTATCTTTCATCATTTGTATTATTATTATCACTACTATTTGGTTTGTGTTTTGTTGTTCTTGTTATTATTAGTAGTAATAGTGTTTTATTATTATCATTTTTATTAGCATCATCATCATCATCATTATTATTTATACTATCATTATTATTATTATGTCATCAGTAATAGTATTATTATTATTCTTGTTGTTATTATTAGTAGTATTATCATCTTTATCATTAACTTTATCATAACTATCATGATGATGATGATCATCGCTGCTGCTGTCATTGTCATTATTATCGCATTATCATGATAATGGAGAACGATACTAGTCGTTTAAGTGAACTGTGAATGACCACTAGTTGATGTCTTTCTTATTTTTCTTTTAACTTTCCTGTCAGCAAGTTGGGAAACGAACTTTTACACACGACGCAAAAGTTCAAAATTGCATGAGGGAAAATATAGACTTGACACTTTTCCCATGGAGGAAAGCATATGCAGCATGCTGATTGGAGTGTTTTTCCCAAGCTTATTCTATGCAAAACGGGTTGTTTATGTTCGCTCTGATGAAACATAAGGGTACTCGATTGCCTAATGTATTGATGTGCATGCATTAAAATTGTCATATTAATCCTGTTTATGTGTCCACGGTTTCCAGAGCCTTGCTGGCTTAAGTACAACTTCGAAGGACAGACGGGGTCCACCAAGGCTCATTCGTTGACCCTCTTCTGGACACCGAGGTGCGCCTAGGGATACCTCAGGAGGCCAGCGCCCGAGCGAGGTTGTAGTGAACTTTATCTAATTTTAATTGTAAAGAAATAAATAAACATTACCATATGCCTTAAAAAGCATCCCCAGCTGTTTCCGGGTCACCTCAGGGTAAACGACCTTGTTTCACCCTTCCCGCCAGGTATCACTAATTAAGGCGAGATAAAAAAACTTTATTTCAACGCTTTTATTTAATTGTATATTACCTGCTCAACTTTTAGTGTGAAAATAATTTTATCTGTGTCTTTTATGTACAGCCCTTTTTACATATAATATTCATATTTTAATGTTTTAATCGTATGCAAACACCACAAAATTACATTGTTTAGGGCCTGTCAGACCATGCTTAGCTTTTTTTCTCTTCTTTTTTTTGCCAACCTGATGTGACCTGATGTGGAGGGGTCACACAAAAATCTGGGACACTTGCCGGACATCTCCCTAGCTCTCTACACAGTTGATATGCGCAGGCAATGCTCCTCTAAGCCAGAGATCCAAGGCCGGAAGACTACAACGGAGCATTGACTTGACATACTAACCAGGGAGACAAAGGCACCCCCTTTTAACTATTATTTGTAGTGGCAAATGTGTTTTCGGCTCGCTATGGAACACCAGTGTAACGTTGTACAGATAAGTGTTGTGTTTTGTTTTTAGAAATATTACTTTTACAGATGTACAACTGTCATATATTATCAAAGTCGATCTATTAGTAAATGTTTTAAAATGTTTTCGTTTTTTTATGTCAACTTTTTTCTTCTTAAGGAGTTGTGC
>NC_061857.1:17029717-17037217 GCF_019202785.1 Penaeus chinensis
CGTACCCACTGTAGGCCCAGTAATTCTACATGTAGCACTGTACTGCTAGATATATATTCATATATTGAGAAATCTGTTATAATGGACAAAAGGCCAGAACTCTATCTTTACTCTCAGTACAAGGAAATATGCGACGATACTGATGAAAGTCCGATTACCGCTGCTAAACATCAAGCCACAAATTTTCTGAACAAGTTTAGAGACAAACTTAAGATAGAGTGTTGTGCAGCTTGAAAGTCTGGGCAAATTGTCTATGCCTCAGGTTTAGCTAACCATCTAATTCAATTGACATATGATTACACTGCATCTTCAGAAGCTATCATCAACAAGGCATTATGTGAGGGGCAAAATAAGAAAATACACAGTCCCAAGTTGCAACGTTGTGCTGAGTCCTCATGCCATGATGGCATATTCATAGTGCAAGGGGGTAGAGTAAAGTCAGCTAAACTGCTTACCATGGGAATGGCAATCAATTCAATGACTGGCAGTAGAACGTTTATTGAAAAGCACAACCGACAAGGTATTTGCTACCATGCCAATGAGGAACTGGAAATTTCACTTCTTGAAGACATACTGAAAATGGAGGAAGCTTGTCCTAAGGAAACTCTCCCTGGCCGCGTGTTTAGCTTGGCATTTGACTATTTCGATGAACTACCTGAGACTTCATCTGGTTCTGACACACTGCATGACACAATTAATATTTTGTACTGCATGTAGCAGTTCAGGGGTGATGGAAAAAGCCGATTACATCACCACAGAGGCTTCTTCACAACAGACTAGTGGAGCTGTTAGGAGAGGAAACAGAAACTAGAGGTCCAGGAGAAAGTGCTTGAGCCATACCGAAAGAGGCCCAGTATGATTATGAAACCGCTGATGTAAACAAGCACCCTGATAACATGCAATTCTTTGGATATAGATCTTGCGTGGATGATATGCCATGCTTTGCAGATGACCAACATTCCCATGTGAGTGGGATTCATTACTTTGATATACAGAGACAGCACTCCTGAGAAAAATGAACTGTACATGAAGAACCTCAATAGGCCCATCACATCCTTAGATGTTGTATAAGAGACATTGAAGATCAAAATGTGCACAAAAATGTGGTCAGAAGTACGGTGTTGTAATAGATGACCTAAACGCAGCCGAACCAGCAATCCATATACAGATCACTGACACTCTGTTGACGATTTCATTATGCTTGATTCCTTTCACATCGAAATGGCCTTTTTCAAAGCGCCTGGGAAACTAATAGATTCATCTGGAGGCCTGAAAATGTTGAAAGACAGTGATGTACTTGCCTCTGGATCTAAGAATGGCTTCCTTAGTGGCAAGCACTTCAATTGACGCAAACGTTTGCTCCCAATCTTGGCATTGGCAATTGAAGTTCTTCATTTACTAGCATTCATTCAAACATTTGAGGGTAAAGATGAGGTTTAACTGGTACTTTCAGAGTCGCAATCCAGCCTGAACATAGATGCTTGGTCATAAGTACAATCAGCACCCAAGTTCTGCACCAAGTATAAGGAACACTTTGATCAAACTCGTTCAGGAGCACATGGGAAAACAGCAAAGTTCTGGATGGTTTACATTGATTTCATTCATGACTATCACATTCTAGAGCGAGCATTTCGAGCAAATGATATTGATCTCTTAGCCATGCCCTTACTCCAATTATTAATCTATTGTTCATGATGAATCACATCAACTCAAAAATGGATCACACACACTTAAGACTACGTTCCATCTTAGAGACTGGTGCATTTACTATCAAAAGGGGACTGGGGAATCCTTCAGCAGAAATCTGGTTGACCTTACACCTACACTTGAGCAGACTAAATGTTGATGCTGCACCAAGAAGAAAAGATTTATCATCTGTTACCATTAACTACAGTGCCCGCCTTAGATGGATGTTGACAAAGTCTAACAGATCTAACAGTTCAGACATATTTGCCTGCTGAGAGGGAAATGGAGCAGGTTAGACACAAGCAATTCATTGCCGCTTGCAAAGAAGACCCATCTCAATTTAAACATCCCATATAGAAGGAGGTAACTGCAAGCTTCAAGGGAACTGGTAAAATAAACAACAAAACGTCATTGAGGCTCTGGCTTGTAGCCGTGATCTCATTGGATGTTTTGTCATCTTAGCATGGCAGAGGAAACTTGACTTGAGATAGAGTTCACTAAACCCCTGAACCCAGTTCCACTATCAAAGGGCACTAAAAGGCTTGGGCGTCAGGTATCCTATCCTGCTCTGGAGCATGCTATCGTTTTTTGTGGCAGTGGAGAAGGTCCTGAAAGAAGTGGAAGCACTTGTGACCAACTACGAGGAGGCCAATACAGTGATCTGTACCCATGTCATTTTTCAGGTGGTTCCATTGTTTAGCTCATATGTCAGTTAAAACCACTAATTAGTAATAACCACCCACCGGGTAGCTATACATATACGTATATATACATACACGAGTATACATGTATATATATATATATGTACATATAAATAAATATATACATATATATATATATTTATATATACATACATACACATATATGTATAAATACACACACACACACATATATATATATGTGTGTGTGTGTGTGTGTGTGTGTGTGTGTGTGTGTGCGTGTGCATACATACACAAATATATATATATATATGTGTGTGTGTGTGTGTGTGTGTGTGTGTGTGTGTGTGTGTGTGTGTGTGTGTGTGTTTGTTTGTTCAACAACCATTTATTCCACTGCAGGATATAGGTCTCTCCTAATTTATTATTGGCAATACCAACCTTACCTGATTGGATGTCCTTCTTAATAAACGTACGGATCGGCGCACTGACACTTTTGCCACGGTGTTGATTTTCCCTACGATACCTGCGTATGATTTCTCAAGGCGATATTGGCTCTAGCCAGTAGTCGGAGCGCATGCCTTTTTTACAACTGCCGTGGCGGGGAATTGAACTCGAGTCCAGTGCTCTATCCACTGCATCATCGTGGCAGTTACATATGAATATATATATATATATATATATATATATTTTTATTTATATATATATGTGTGTATATATATATATGCTTATATTTACATATACACAAATTTATATGTATATATATATGTGGGTGTGTGTGTGTGTGTGTATATATATGTATATATATATATATATGCTTATATATACACATAAATATGCATACACACACACGTGTATATACATACATATATACACATACATATTATATATATATATATATATATATATATATATGAGCACTTGACTCCGACTGGCTGTAGCAATGGTGCGCGCCTTAAGGGAGTCGCGGTGGCTGTCTCTGACTGCTTCCATTCCTCAGTCAAGGTTACCCCTGCTGACGATCGCATTCTGCTTGTGAGAATGAAGCACACTTTGGGCTTCATATCTCTAGTGGCAGTTTACGCTCCTACTGAGGGAAGTGGGATCGAAGAGAATATAGTGGATCAATGTCCCCGGGGGGACACCCTCATGGTTTTGGGGGACTTCAATGCGGTCACTGGCACTGACAGGGAAGGATACGCAACTTCGCAAGATCTAGGAGGCTGAGGATTGCGGTCTCGTGGTACCAGAGACGATATCTACACCGCTGGACTTGGTACTCCAATACTAGCATTGTAGCCAAAGAGATCGACCACATTCTTGTGGATACTCGCTGGAGGATCCTTCAGAACTGTAGAGTTTTTAGGAGTGCTGAGTTCTTTGCTACCGACCACAGACTTGTTGTTGCAACACTAAGGCTCCGCCTCAGATCTAGACGCATCCCGAGATCTCACCAACAGGTGTTCCATCTCGAGAGGCTCAAGAGTGAGGAGGTGGCTCAGGAGTATGCAGTGGCAGTCTCAAATCGGTTTGAAGTACTTGGCACTCTACAGGACCCTGCTGAACTGTGGGATACCTTTAAGCGGGAATATCTGTCAGCTACTGAGGAGAGCCTTGGGGTCCGACCTCGGCGAAGGAGGCGTATTTTCTCGGACGAGACACTGAACACTATAGAGATGAGTCGTGTTGCCAGACTGGATGGGAACCATGTCTTGTGCAGGGAGTTGTCTCACTCTGCTAGGGCCTCTTTGAGAATGGACCAAGCGAGGTACGTTAGGGGCATTGTGGAAGAGTTTGAAGGTCATTTTGCCCAAAATGACCTTCAACACTATAGAGATGAGTCGTGTTGCCAGACTGGATGGGAACCATGTCTTGTGCAGGGAGTTGTCTCACTCTGCTAGGGCCTCTTTGAGAATGGACCAAGAGAGGTATGTTAGGGGCATTGTAGAAGAGTTGGAAGGTCATTTTGTCCAAAAGTCGATCTCTCAACTGGGCTCGGAGAGGGCAGAAGATGGTTGTATTGTATCAGAGCCGGGTAAGTATAGATAGGGCCCGCCGGACTGGCACACAGCCACTAGTGGCTGATCCATCAATCCGTGAGGCATCACCTTCCATCGAAGAGGTGAGAAGGGTGGTCTCTAGGCTGAAGAGTGGAAAGGCTGCTGATGTCTCTGGGATTGCTGCAGAGTTGTTGAAGGCGGGTGGAGAAACCATGATCTGTGGCTTGCATGCAGTCCTGTCTGCCGTTTGGTAGACTGGTACCAATCCTCCTGACTGGAAAAGGGGCTTGGTTATGCCTATCTGGAAAGGGAAGGGGGACCAAAGGGCCTACAGAGGTATTACATTGCTCAGCGTACCAGGCAAGGTCCTCGCTCATCTTCTTTTGGCATGAGTGCGCGACTACCTTTTACAAACAGAGAGACCTGAGCATTCTGTAGACCGTGTCTTAGCACTTCGTGTCCTTGTGGAACACCGACTTGAGTTTAAACAATGTTGATTTCAAGAAGGGTTTCAACTCAGTGCACTCGGAGAGTCTCTGGAGCCTACTGGGTCTCCGTGGGATCTCCCCTAGGATTATTGGTTTGCTGTCTGGCCTGTATACAGATACCGAGAGTGCTGTCAAGTGTGGGGAGGGCATCTCTGCCTTTTTCCCGGTGTCTGCTGGGGTGAGACAGGGATGTGTCCTGGCCCCAACCCTTTTTAAAACTTGTATGGACTGGATACTTGGCTGTGCCGTGAACCGTAGGTTCAGGAATTTGTGGACTTATTGGATGTCGATGTTCAGTCTGTGCATGCCTGTGGTGAGAACATTGAGGTCTTGGATAGCTTCACTTATCTTGGTAGTGTAGCGCAGAGCGACGGAGGTTCCGACCGGGAAGTCACTCGACGACTTGGATTGGCCCATGGTATTAAGGACTCACTCAATAGAAGTATTTGGCGCTGTTCGTATTTGACTAGGAGAACTAAGATCAGGCTCTTCAGAGCACTGGTGATCCCGGTCTTACTCTACTCTATGAGTGTGAAAGGCCTGTCCTGTCTCCTTTGGTACTAAGTGTCTTCACAGAATCTTGGGGTATACCTGGAGGGACTATGTGACCAATCAGAGGATACTCCATAAGACCTATTACCAGTCTGATACGAGAACGCCAACTTCAGCTCTATGGGCATGTGGCTCGTTTTCCTGAGGAAGATCCGGCTTATAGGGTCATCTCCGAGAGGATTGATCCAGGCCATGGAACTTTTGGCTGAAGCAAGTCGATCAGATCTGCCAAGATGTGCTGGGGGTGGGAAAGAATGCTGCAGCTCCATGGAGGTTTGCTCAGAGGGACCTCAAGAGGTGGAGGCAAAGGTCGGGCACGGTAAAGCGCAGCCCTGTGTATGCCCCCTTATGATGATGATAATGATGGACTCCGACCCCCATGGTCCCGAGTTCAATTTCCCGTCGCGGTGGTCGTAAGTATGCCTGCGTTCTGACTGCCACCTCGAGTTCGATCTAACGGCGAGAAAATGACATATCGCCTTGAGAAGTCAAAACCTAGGTGTCTTAGGGGAGGAACCACAAAAGGGCCAAGAACACTACCTTGAGGAACCCCAGAAGACACACGGGAACACGCGCTAAAACCACCATCAACATGAACACAGTTGTCTAACAGTTAAAAATTCAGTTCAAATACTTAGATCTTACCCACCAACATATTGCATCTTAAAAATCAAACCCCTGTGATTAACAGTATCAAAAGTTGCACTGAAATCCAGAGAGGCAGGCCTTGACTCATTACCTTTATATAAAGCAGGCTGCAGGATTGAACTATGATTCATCGTGTGAACGATATTTAAGAGTTTTCATAGATACAAACTTCGTTACGAAGTCCAACAATAACAAATTCAGAGCCATAACAGGACAGGGAGAATTATAATTTTCTCGCCAAACAATACTATCAAAAGTATGGTAGATACCATCCCAATTAATCCGAGACTTTAAGAAGGCTTGTCTAGTTAGGGTAAAATCGGTTATTGGAAAGTCCAATTGGATTGTGCAAGCTAGATTACGGTAGTCGGAAGAACCACTTGGCGCGATGGATATGGCAGAAATACCAATGTCGGTCAGTTGGGGACAATCGATTCCGCCTCTGCTGGAGGTGAACAGAAAATTCACCTAAAGAATAAAGCACGATTCCTTATCATTATCTTGAATGGAAATGTAAACAGTCATAGCTGATATTGGTAGTGGGACTTAAATATATATGTGTGTGTGCATATATGTGAGTATACATACATATATATGTGTGTGTGTTCAGCACGCACACACACACACACACACACACACACACACACACACACACACACACACACACACACACACACACACACACACACACACACACACACACAGGACTGTCGCGATGGTCCAGTGGTTAGAGCACATTCCCGCCTGCACTTTGACTGCTGGCTCGAGTCCGATCTCACGGCGAGAAAACGGCACATGGCACAAGTGTTAGAGCGCCGAACCGCGGTTGATTAGGAAGGGCATTAAAAAAAACATATATATGAATAAATCCAGTACATATATACATATATATGTTTATTCATATATACATACAAACATACATACATACATATATATATTTATTTATATATATATATATATATATATATATATATATGTGTGTGTGTGTGTGTGTGTGTGTGTGTGTGTGTGTACACAGACACACACACACATATGTGTATATAAATGTATTTATATAAATATATATATACAAGAAGGTGGCAACACCTCTCTGTACATGGAGAAGATAGTACAAACCACTATATGTATGTACATACCACTATGCATAAGCTTTCTGTATGTGGAGTAGTGGTCAGCAGAGCGATGAACTAGGGTGTCTAAGAAACAGATGGAGGAGTAAAGCTGCGCCAGAAAATCCGAGAACAGGTCAGGGTCATGAGGCCAGAGAGCAAAGACGTCGTTGACATCCCTCAACCAAACCGTCGGACGAAGGGAGACGGAAGGGAGAAGCTCAGACTCGAAGAATTCCATGAACAGGTTTGCTAAGAGGGTAGAGCCCATGACAACACCGAACGTCTGGGAGTAGAAGCGACCCTCGAAGGAAAAGAAATTAGACTCCACACACAGACGTATCAGCTGGAGGGAGAC
>NC_061857.1:17039717-17054717 GCF_019202785.1 Penaeus chinensis
CGAAACGACCTAGAGGTTGCTAAAAAAAGACTAGACTTTGTTCTTGCTCCCCCCAGGCACCCATATCTGGGGACAGAACAAAAGGGAAATGGCTCCTCGACTTCCTACGAGGAAGGAAACACCTCCAAGGCCGGACACAAAAAGCGATTACAAGTTTTCAGGAAAAGAACCAGAGATATAAAGGTTCAAAGAACACTGCAAGATCCTCCCCAAGAGACAATCATCGCTGCCCTGAAAAGGAGGAAACTGAACAGAGCCAAATCAGCTCCTACCCCACCACAAAATGAGACTCCCCTACCTGCTCCAACCCTGGCCAAGCCCTCGCAGGCAGAGCCAAAACAGACTGAACCTGTGCAGTCAGAGCCAGAACAGGCTGAGCCTTACCAAGGTAAAGCCAGCAAAGGACAAGAACAAACAAGCAAAACCTGAAAAGAGAAAAGCCCAGCCAACAAAAGTTAGAGCTACCAAAGTTTCTCCACTCAGTGGACCCATAGATAGACATTCATGCTCCAGGAGACATTAACAGAGGGGACTGTTTGCTTCTCAGGGTATCATGTCTACATGTTGCCAAGCACAGCTGGAATCAGAGGCTTGATCACCCTAGTCAGAGCAACAATCCGATGCATCGCACTATGGAGACGATGTTGAATCTCTTGCTGTTGAGATTCACCTGATGGGGGCCCCCTCAAGCTGTATAATGTGTACAGCAGGGCAGGCTGTAGGAACTTAGACATCAGCCAGGTCTGTGCTAATGTAGTGATCTGAACATTTTAAGTGGGTTTCTCCCATCTATTTTGTGGAGCGCTCTCTTGGCCAAGCATGCATATCCAAGGAAGACTTGCCAAAAATACCACATTTTTAACAATTAATGTTTTACCTACTGTTTTATTGAGTTTTAGTTGGTTTAGTTGTTATTTTTTAATGTCCTTAATTGTTTTATTTGTATGATTGTCCGTATTTCTATTTATGTTTTAGTTCATTATTTTACCCTTTCGTTTATTGTATTTTTAACTTTTATTTGTGCTTATATTTATATTGATTGTACAATTTTGCTATTTTGTTATTTTAACCTGCAAAATAAATCATACCAGAGTATTATTGCAAATTGAAACATTTTAAAGTAGAACCAGAAGTTAAGTGTCCGCCATGTTTGTTTTTCGCCCGCTTTCGACTTTTGTCTAGCGGGCCGATTAATCGAGTAGGCTATAGGGTTAACGCTTGGACTCTGGGATCGCCTTTTCTTTTCGAGCTACAAGACCCACCGAGCCAAAAGGTTAAGTAGAGTGGATGTTTATGGACACAGAAACTAAAAGCAATAATATATGAAGAAGGAAATGCAATGTTTATATAAGCCTTTGAATTTATTTTGCTGGACTGTCTTAGTTTTATTTTATGTTTCGTTTCCTAGTATCTTTTAATGTTATTATTTTATGCTGTGTCTCAGTTTCAGTTTTATTGTATTCTTATTTTACGTTTCGGTTTTTAGCTTTCATTTTAGTTCTTTGTTTTAATTCCTAGTTCTTCATAGTTTTTTATATTATCCATTTTTATTTTGTTTACATTTTATGTTTCGGTTTGATTGTTTTAAATAAATGTAGATTTTTGCCTTTGTTTTACGGCCTTATCTTTTTAAGAACAGATCAGACCTTGACATTTTCAAAATCACTACACTACCACAGCACAAGACCAAGTGATCATAGGAGGAGACTTCAATGCACACCACCCCATCCTGGTTCCTTGCAGGGGACCAGATGCAGCAGGTTATCACATAACCAGTGTGCTTGAAACATTCCCCGGGATCGCTCTTCTCAATAGCCAAGAGCCAACACATGTCAAGGGAGGGGTCCTAGACCTCACCTTGGGCAAGTATGCCCACAACCAGGCAGACTTGTTTATGTCAGAAAAAGGCAGCCAAACCCGATAACTTTTTCTGAGGGAACTAAGAAAAACCTACAGTTCTTGCTCAGCCCTGGATTCTAATAGGATCTCCAACCTAGGACTGGCAGATGAACTTGAATTCCTGCAACTCATCAACAAGCCCTGGGAAACTTCCACTCTATCCCAAAGTTGGAAGAGGGCTGAGAAGGTTCCCAATCCAAAACCAAAAGATCCAGAGAAGTATCACCCCATCTCTCTCCTTAGCTGTCTGAGCAAGACGGCTGAGGCTCCAATGGAAAATGAGACCCCTACATGAACACCTCGATGGGTTCACAAGGTGGATGAGCAAAGCACACAGCATATCCATGCTTTTAAGCACAACCAGCATTATCACATATGTGGTTGCATTTCTAGACCTGGAAAAACTTTTGAATTATTCAGAAGACCCTGATCCACAAGGGAATCAGAGGAAAGCTCTGGATAGGTGACTATTTCAGGAACAGAACAGCCAAAGTCAGATTCGAGGGTCACCTATCACAGCACATGCCACTAGAAAATGGAATGTTACAGGGTGGGGTCCTCAGTCCAGGCCTTTTCAACAACCTAATGTCCTGTATAATCAACATATACCTCCCAGTGGAGTGCAAGATCATCTATGCAGACGATCTTACAATCATCTACACTGGACCACACTACCTAAGAAGAGCCTAGTTCTGTCTGGAACTTGTATCTGAGGAGTGTTGTAAGTCAGGGCTAATCAAAAGCCATGGCTCTGGGACATAATGTTCAAAGCACAAGTCTGTATGTCCAGGAAATGGACCTAGAGTGGGTTCAGGTCTTTCAAAACCCTGGGGGTAAGGACTGACCAGACTCTCTCCTTCCAAAAGTTCGTCTTAGTTTGGTGTTTCTCTACGATGCGTTAAGGTGAAGAAAACACTGATGAAAACTAAAGTAGGTTCATTGGAGATGAGCTCTGGCAAAGATAAAATGAAACTCTCCATGTTCCTCTGCCTCACACGCCATGCCCCGTCAGAGAGTGTTCAGTTAACATCACGACACCACAGTGTAATGACGTGTATAGTGTCCTCTCGTGACCTGTCCTTAAAGGGTCTGTGATACCTTGACAGTCAGGAATTCACAGACCTGTCAACCGTATATTGATCCAGTGTGTGATAATGTTCACATAACAATAAGTTATAAAGTGATACAAAGAACTAATATTAAAACTAAAAGCGAAAGCTCCCACGCACACTCCCAGATGTGCTGCGAGGCACCGTGTTTATTTTCAAGGGACAGGCACTCAGGTTGGTCCCTTCGTGGTCGGGGGAATGACCGCGGACACAGATGGGACGATGGAAACCGAGGGGAGGTACAATGTCCACAGTGAGGGGATATTGATGGGGCCCCGGAAAGGATGAAAAAGAAAGCAAAGAGTTAGCTATCTGCCTCTGTGGAAGTTACACCTCCCGGACACCTGTGTGCACACTTTCAGAATAATACAAAACTGCTCACACATGGTGATATCGCTGGGTCTCTAAGGCCCTAAAAATGGATCCGTTTAATAAGACATACGGATCCCTTGAGCTGAAAATCGAACAAATTAACGAACAAATTCTTGCTCATATAACATCTAGCGGTGTATGTGGCGAGGTGTTTGAGAAAGCCAAGGTATTTGGAAAAGGAAAATGCACGAACATCATTGTTCGAAATCGAAACAGAAGAAATGACCGCATACAATGAACGCATCATTCATGCGAGGCGCATGAAGACTAATGGAATGCTGACCCCGAGAGTCATCTTAATCTATGAGGGGGAGGTAATCCCAAAAAATATCAAAATGGTTGAAGGCATGGTACCCTTTAGGCGTGCCATCTTCAAATGCCTGACCCCGTTTTGCTCAAATTGTTCAAAGTGGGGCCACGGAACACGTGCTTGCCCACAAAACGCACCGCCCACAAAAGCCCCCGCCAGCCCCGCGCTTCGATGATGTGGGGGAATTCCCACACCTGCAGAGGTCAACAGTGATGGCCCCTGCAACGGAAGCCATAGCACCGGCCACAGTACTAGCACAAGCAGGAGGTCAAGCTCTGTCAACTCAAGCACCAGCTGCAGCACCAGCCCTAGCACCATATGCTGCATCAGTCTCTACACCACCTTCAACACCAGCTGCAGCACCAACTCTACACCATCTGCTGCAGGAGCTTCAGCACCAGCTTCAGCATCAGTTGCAGCACCAGCTGCAGCTCAGCCCTCTCTGCAGCAGGACAAACAAGAGTCCAACGGGGAAATCAAAGAACTACTGCAAATGCTACTTCGACAGATGGAGCAGATGATGTTCATGATGCAGCAACAAATGGCTCAGCAATCTCAACTTCAGGAAAGGATGTTCTCGTTCCTCCCCAATCAACAACGGCATCACCCTGTAGTGGGGCTTGGAAATGGTCACGTAATCAATGTCTCCAGTTAATCACTTGAAATGTATTACCTGGAACATAAACAGTTTGCAGAAACGCAAGGCAACTCTCTCCCAGAACCTTCACTCCGAAAATGTTGATGTGTGTCGCCTTCAGGAAGTCAGATATGTGCTCGTTATGCAAACATTGCGGGATACACATACTATGACAGACCAAGTATTGTTAACCTCTCTACGAGAGGGCTTGGCATTTACATAAAGAAACTCAATTCCATCGAAAGTGATTGATGACTATCGTGAAAACTCCTGTGTTGAATATCTTAGTATTAAAATATTAAATTTACGACATTATCCGACTTCTTGCAAAAGTACAGGTAAAGGGAAGAAATCCTCTTTTTGATCTACGGCAGGAATCTTGCCTACCATTTGGAAACAGGCAACCATCATTCCCATTCCAAAACCAGGACGGCCTGATGAATATAGACCGATTTCTCTGACGTCCTATCTGTCTAAAACCTGTGTAAGAATTCTCCTTACTCGTTTACTCCACCAGATCAAAGACATGATCCATCCATCTGTCTTTGGCTTTCAAAAAGGGAGAGGAACACAAATGTGTCTAGCACAGTACCTAAATGGACGTAATGCAGTCTTCTTACTTCATAGATTTTAAGGGAGCATTCGACAGAGCCTCCCCCTACTGCAATCCTCCATGAACTAACTCTTTTAGGAGTTAAGGGCAAGCTTCTGCTATGGATAAAGGTTTATCTATCTTTGAGAAGAGCAAAACTGTGGTATCAAGCCATCAATAGTGCTTATGGCGAATTGGAATTAGGCACTCCACAAGGGGGAGTATTGTCCCCTACACTGTTTAATATACTTATGCACTCTCTTTGCAAGCTCAACGATGAGTCAGGAAACCTATGCAGCATCACATCCTATGCTGATGACATTCTTATCAAGGTATTTGATAGGGGGGATCATGTTCTACAGAGGTTCAGCAAAAAGTTTGCTTCCCTTGGTCGCATAATCAACCCAATCAAAACTAAGCATATTTCCAGATCTCGTAAACTACCTTACATCCCAAGGT
Organism: Penaeus chinensis; assembly: GCF_019202785.1. NCBI lineage: Eukaryota > Metazoa > Arthropoda > Malacostraca > Decapoda > Penaeidae > Penaeus > Penaeus chinensis. The sequence goes on from NC_061857.1 coordinate 17,045,096, forward strand.
TAGGTGGACAAACTATTGCAAGAACTGACACCTACAAATATATTGGTGTTATGGTGACTGCTCCCCACCTCATGTCCCACAACTCACGCTTTGCCAAGGATATTGTTCAAAACATCAAGGAACGTTGCCTTGAGCGTTTAAGACCATTGCAATACATAAGTAACAGAGATGTAGGTGCCTCCCTGAGAGGCACCTACCACCGAGTGCCCTCAAACCCCTTGAAGTTTAACAGAATAAGGCCATGAGAATTATACTTGGATGCCCAGTGACTGCTAAAGTTCTCGTCATGAGGAATGAATTAGACCTCCCCTCTATTCACAGTCGTGTCATCCAAGTTAACACCATACTTGGCATCAGACTCCTGCAGTTTCAACAGACGTGTGACTACAAATACAAAATAAAATATTGTACACTATAGATCGTACAGAAAATATAATTCTCTCACATAGGTGATATGCTGTTCAGCAGTATAAACTAAACATAATCTTCTATATTTCACATGGCGTAACATATCACACAAAAGGCAGTGTGCATAATATAATCACATAATTATTACAATATATGTATGCTAATACTGTCATCACAACCCGTATGTAATGGCATCACAACATGGCACTCATAACAATGGTTAAAGTATACAAAAGGACCGCACCGACTAGGAAAAAATCATAGCGTTGTAGGCAATGGAAAACTACATTGACTGATATCAAAATTAATTTGCAGAAGCCCACCGATTCAAGTTAAACAACAAAAATGAATCGCGGTCCACTCGGCGTTGACGCGGTTAAGTCCACACGTGACCTAATGCTAATGCTTCTCACGCATTGTTCACACCAACTGCTCGTCCACTGCGCACGTACGTCCCATGACGTCACGACGAATTGTGTATTCCACTATTTTAGCTTTTCATGTACATCTCATACGTATCTAATCTTAATATTTTTGCTTTTATAAACTTCAGATGTTATTAAAAGTATGTGTTGTCTGTTTCATAATGACCTCGTGTCGTCAATTAAAGCCAGTGTTTATTTTTTTTACGATGATTTCATGCCGGTCAGTTTCAAGGCTTTGGTGCGTTTTTCAAAATAAAAAAATCAGGTGAAACTGAGGAAGTAATTCACTTTTGTAGAGAACATGGTCTTTTACTAAATACAATTGAGTGTGCAGACTGCCGAACAGATATAAAGAAAAAACTATTCAGATGAGACAAATATAAGAAAATAAACAATAGGAGTGTAAGATGCCAGTTTCAAAGATCTATCTTCAAACATGCATGGTGTGATAAAAGTCACATAGACATCGAAACGCATCTCTTTTTCGTTAACTTGAATTTAAGATTTTTTTTTTTTTTTTTTTTTTATGAACTAGTGACAGACGAACTAGGTTTATCTAAAAAAATATATATATATGTGACTGGGCTAGCTTTTGTAGAGAAGTGTGTGTTTATTGGTGTCTCAGAAACACCTATGAAAAAATTGGCGGCATTAATAAAATAGAGGAAATTGATGAAAGTAAATTCGGCAAGCGCAAATATAACGTTGGCCGCGCAATAGAAGGGCGGTGGGTCTTTGGCGTCAGACAAGACAATTTTTTCGTGTCCCCGTTGCTTCCCGAGACGCCGAACTCTTCTCGGCATCATTAAAAAAAATGAGCCAGGTGACAGCCGCTGATACTAACACCATCGAGCGGAAGTTTACGGGAGATTGAAATCGAGCTCGCAGGGTGGAGGAAGACGAGCAGTTGCTGACAATATTGTGGGCAGTTTGTTTTTACTCTGTCGTCAAACCAATCTTGGTGATGTTTTTGGTTATAGCCCAGGGTAGAAATGACAGCCTCCAAGATAGAAAATGAAATGGATTTTTTGGGAGCGGTATCCACGAATATTTACAGACAATTCTGAAAATAAAAGTGTCCAAGCCAGAAAAATCGTCTCAATTTTTGCCTAAGACGCTTTCAGAGTGTATTCTCAACCAGATTGTCCCAGACAGGGACATAAAAATATAATCAAATAAATACATCAAATAAACGCTTTGATTTTACTCAAAATGGCCTCTATATGGTAGACACTCGTTATACTAATGCACATACGAACATGTTTATTATTAATAAAACCTAACATTTATCAAATAATTCAAATGGACATTGGTAACAGTGTCATTCGTTTGTTTACATCGTTCATTTGCGCTCAGTTCGTATCATATTCATAAATACCTTCAATGTATACAAATGCGGGTATTGTTAGGGAAAATAATATAATGTGCAGGAAAAACAGCACATATAAATGTGATATCGCTTTCTACTGTGATTCATAAATACCTTTAAATGAATGAAGATTTTTTTATTAGATAAAAAATGGAATATACAGGAGTAATATGCACAGATGATCTAATTACAAAAAAAAAAAAAAAAAAAAAAAAAAAAACAGGAATGCGGAGGCCTTTGCCGAAGCGTGGAGGCCACAGCTATCGTTTGTTGTGGTCTATTGTAATTTTTTTCACTAGTTTCGGTAACCATAATCAGAGGCATCATATCGTGAAGTTCAAAGCTCAAATAATTATATGTGACTATATTTTTCTCTTTAATAAAGGCTGACAAAATGTGCAAGCAAAATATTCATAGAAGTAATGGGTGATTATTTTGTGAATGAGTAAAAAAAGGATATTTTGCTGGTTCCTTGTAATAAATTTGTTTTGTTGTTGCATGAGCTATTTATGAAATGATAATGAAATCCCTGTGTACTCTCAGAAATAAAAAAAAAAAAAAAAAAAATATATATATATATATATATATATATATATATATATATATATATATATATACATACATATGTATTCATATGAATGTATATATAAGTGTGTATACTATGAGACACAGTGACCATCTCAGACTGCCATTTCACCATGGCTGGGGGTTTGGATTCAGAGTTGTCAGTCTCTTAGCCTTTGCTTAAAGTGGTTCACCATACAAGGCAGCAAGGATCCTAGGCAGGTACTACCATTCTGGGATAGAGAGGGCCTGGGAGTAATGACAGATTATAGGGTAACTCCACTTTTCCCAAAACTCATTTGCACCCCCCCCCCCCCAACATACATACACACCCACCCACCCACCCACCCAGACATATATATTAGCAGCCATTCAATCAACTGCGGGACATATGCCTCTCTCAATATATACATATATATATATATATTTATATATATATATATATATATATATATATGTTTATGTCTATACACACACACACAAACATATGCTTATATGTATATATATATGTATATATACAAATATACATATATATATAATATTATTGATCTGTGAAGACAAATACGTATTATACATACATACATACATACATATATATACACACACACACACACACACATATATATATATATATATATATGTGTATATATATGTTTATACAAACACACACACTTATACATATAAATACAACACACACACACACACGCACACATACGCACACACACACACACACAGATATATATATATATGTGTGTGTGTGTGTGGGGGGGGGGGTATACATACATCCACACATATATATACACATACACACACGTGCGAAAAAGGGAGCAGCTATGCATAAGACTCCCCTGCCAGCTCATAGCCTCTCCATCATCAAGACTTCTACAGTGCCTCCTCGTGGCCACCCATGGAAACTAGGTACCTTGCCGTCCTAGGCTGAACTGTGGAGGCTCTTGGAGCAGCAGGAGGCCCTAAAGGTACGGAGCTATGGCCCACTGGCGTGTGGATACGCCCTGGCTTCGTACTAACTCCTGTCCCCCGCGCCCCCTGGGGTTAATGGGCGGCTATGGGGAGGCAGGCCTTGCCAGTCGGCCTCCCCGAGATAACCACTGGCAACGAGCAATATAGTTGTTGATGCTGGGGGGAGGGCTAAAGTCCCTCCTACCCAGCAAGTACGGCGGGCTGTGGGTCCCTCTGAGTTGGCGACCGCTGGGACTCGGGTAGGAAGGGGGGATTACCCCCAATCCCAGCTGGGTCCCAGCGGCTGCCAGCCTGGCGTGATGCTTGTGGGGGAAAGCCCCAGGGAGCCCTGCAGGTGGATTATGGGGCCTGCAGCCAGCTAACCTCCTCTATATGGGGCGGCGTCAGTAGGGTTGGCAGAAGTTGCGCCCACCCGGAGTGACTGCCCGAGGTTAGACCTCAGGCGGACTGTCAGGGTGGGGGCTTGGAACATCCGTTCCCTGCGACAGGACGATCGGTTACCACTACTATCGAGGGAATTGAAACAGCTGAGAGTTGAGGTTGCTGCTCTCTCGGAGGTGAGAAGACCTGGCAGCGGCAAGAATAGTGTGGGTGGTTACACCTACTACTGGTCGGGACGCAGCGATGGCCACCATCTCCAAGGAGTAGCCATAGCCATCTCCAGCAGACTTCAACCCTTGGTAGTTGAGGTCACTCCAGTCGATGAGCGTATCATGGTATTAAGACTGAAGCTTTCATTTGGCTTCATGTCTCTTGTTGCTGTATACGCTCCTACTGATGTATATAAACTTGAGGTGAAAAAGATGTTTTACGCCAAACTTGCATCTGTGGCAGACAGATGTTCTCGGCGAGATATTCGTATTGTTCTGGGCGACTTCAATGCGGTATCCGGCTGTGATCGAGCTGGTTACGAGATGTCTGTCGGTCCTCATGGGTCAGGAGCTGATGCTGGCAGCGAGAATAGCCTCCTTTTCCGTGACTTTGCTAGGTCCCAGAAATTGAGGACTTGTCGTGCGGTTCGACTGTCAGGGGATCGCAACTTCCACCGCTCTATGGTGCGCAGGACTAGGTCACTGTTGAGAAGGGATAAGGAACAGTTTATCAGTAGTCTTGCAGAGGAGGTCGAAAGCCATTTCCTTGTAAATAACCTTCGTCCTACCTACCAAGCTCTGAGAAATCTGAACTCCAAGCCCCCTTCACAGACGACTGCAGTCCGCTCAGCAATTGGCCAGATAATCACAGATCCTGATGGGGTGCATGTGCGTTGGGCTGAGTATTTTGAGCAGTTGTATAAGGTTGATCCACCAACAGTTAACATGGATGCGGGTAATGTTGAGACTCCTCTGCCAGATCCACCCATCAGCGAGGATCCACCCTCCCTGACCGAAATCAGGGGGGCGATCTCCAAGCTGAAGAGTGGTAAAGCAGCAGGTGTTTGTGGCATCCCAGCCAAATTGTTAAAGGCTGGTGGAGAACCTATTGCAAGGGGCTTGCATGCAGTTCTGTCTGCCATCTGGCAGACTGGTACCTTTCCCCCTGACCTGCTGAGGGGTGTGGTCATCCCTCTCTGGAAGGGGAAAGGGGATCGGTGGGACTGCAGCAATCACCGAGGCATTACACTACTCAGTGTACCAGGCAAGGTACTCGTGCACATCTTACTGAGACGTATCAGGGACCACCTGTTGAGGCACCAAAGACCGGAGCAATCTGGTTTCACTCCTGGTAAGTCCACAATAGACCGCATCCTGGCGCTTCGAGTCATTATAGAGCGCCGTCGTGAGTTCGGACGTGGGCTGCTCGCAGCCTACATCGATCTCAAGAAGGCGTTTGACACGGTGCATCGCGAATCTCTCTGGGAGATCCTGAGACTAAGAGGAATTCCAATAAGGATTATTGGACTAATAGCAAACCTGTATACATGAGGGATCTCGTAGGTGGAAACGAAGGGTGGATGCGGCTATGCGCCCCTGCCGGCGTTAGCCCCAAGATGATGATGATGATGATACACACACGTGTGAGTATGCGTGCGTGTGTACTTACACACACGCATACAGGTGTATATATGCATGTGTATATGTATATATATGTATATACATACACACATATATATATATATATATATATACACACGTATATGTACACATACACTCATGTGTGCGTGTGTATGTGTATGTGTGTGTGTATTTGAGTGGGTGTGTATGTATGTATGTATGTATGTATGTATGTATGTGTCTGTGTGTGCGTGTGTGTGTGTGTGTGTGTGTGTGTGTGTGTGTGTGTGTGTGTGTGTGTGTGTGTGTGTGTGTGTGTGTGTGTGTGTGTGTGTGTGTGTGTGCGTGCGTGCGTGCGTGGGAGCACGTGTATATGTGAGACAAGAAAAAAGGATATTTTTTGCTGCACGATTATGCTGTTATAAGCATATATGGAATTCGTTTCTTATGACATGATTGGTTGTTATTTATTAATGATATGAAACAGAAAATCAAACATGTGAAGTTATCGCTTTTTTATGATGTAATTCATACCGTATGACTGGTTCAATTTAAAGACAGGATCATGTAGGAAGATCATCTACTTAATGCCCTGTCTGAGTTTCGCAAGAAAAAAATATAAGAAACTCAATATGTTAACTGGCATTTGCAACTACTACTTCTTTTCTATTTTTCTTTCAACTATACAAGTGATATTATGTATGTATTTTCCTTAATGCGTTGGAAAGTGAAAGAAGTATTCCGATAAGCCGGGGCCAGTGTATAACATTTGCAAGGACCGGAATTTTCATCATCATGCGTTACAACGAGAATGATACTCCTCCGCTATTGGTCGAAGTGAACTCGTTCGAATCTGCTGGTTGACTAGGTATACAGTCGTTAATTGAAGTATTATTAAGATGAATTATATAAACTTACTTACGTTAAAATATATGTATGAACACCATTTCGTAAATAAGTGACATAATTTGTGTCATGTAAGAACGTGAGAGGAATTTCGTTTTTAAACGTTTGAAAGTCACATTCAGTATGCTTGTCATATAATTTCGAATTGCATTTCGGCAATTTAGTATATTTCTTCTTATTCGTTCATATTACCAAAAATAAATGTGAGATCTACAAAAATGTGGAAAGAACACAAATAAATAAGTCAGCGACACGAGAACGGGCGAATTCCATGCCATCCAATCAGCGGCGAGCTCGGGACTCCACATCACCATCCACTGTTTACGGCCGCCGCTCGCAGGCACATGAACCCCCTTCGAGCCCTCGTTGCTGTAGTGTGTAGCGTAGTGCAACACCGCTCGTCGTCGCTAGTGACATCAAATTACATCAGGTCGGTCGCCACCTTCTGCCCCTTAAAAAAGGAGCGGAATCCTGCCTGGGGATCGAAGAAGCACGCGACCAAGAGGAAGGTGCAGCTGCAGACGTCTCTGCTCGCCATGGACCCCACAGTCGAGGAGCAGCTGGCCCCGCTGAGGGCGCGCTGCAAGGAGCAGGTGGGCGGCTGTCAGGGCTGGAAGTGCTTCTGAGGTTCTTTCATGCTCGGCCAATATTTTAGTCAAGTCCTTTTCCATCAATTTCGTGGGTAATTCTTCATTCTTCTATTTACAGGGTTGTAGACTTGGGTAATTTTTAGCGTTTGACAACATGACTTTCACTGACTGAAGTCTGAATTCCTCAAGTAGGTTAATGGAATCTGAGATTAAATGCTGGATTACTTATTGGGACATTATGTATAAGGTAGTGGCAGAGCTGGGTAATAAAACATATATGAAATGATAGAACAATACAAACCAAGGAAAAGTTTGTTGCAAAATGTGTGCAAATGCTTCCCAAGGGTGCTATAGGTAAAAGAAAAGAGAAGATCCCCCAATTTTGGCTAAGTCACTCATCTTGTTTACATTGCGAGGGTGAATTCTAGAAGCATATATTACCAAGAGGGTCCAGGGGGCGTAGCCCCCTGGCTAGGTACATATACTACCACGGGGGACCAGGGGGCAGAGCCCCTTGGCTAGGGAATATATATCACGGTGTTAGGTTAGGTTGGATGTTGGGTTAGGACGTTTTGTTTAACAACCAGGGGGGTCCTGTTTTACCCCATAATTTCCCTGATATACTTCATGCCTTCCCCTGTTATCGGGACTATCAAATCAAAATTGTTGATGGAGATGGTGATCCTATCTCCTCAACGATTCATTTTATACAAGGAAAAATATCAAAATTGTTTTGAAAGTAACCCACTACCCTCTTCTACATATTGACCACTTATTGCCTGATTGATGCACAATACAAATGCATGAAATCATGATTGAACAAAAGCAAGTATTGACTATGGAAATGCATTATGTAAGTTTCCAGATCCTGTCAAATTTATACATATAACTTTGTTAATTATTAATCAACAGTAATGTCATTTTGTTGATTGATTGCATTTATAGTTAATGTGACCAAGAGTGATGGGTAAACTTTCCGCGCATGTCAACCAAGAGTACAGTAAAATAAGTGTGAGGAGTGGATACCTTGACGAAAACTAAGACACTTTTCATCTATGGCAAAAGGTGCGTAAATCTAAAATAAGGGAGATGCAGGACAGAGAAGACAGAAGATCGACCCTTCATTTTCTAAGTCCCCTCATTACTGTGATCCATCAAGTAGTCCATGTATTGCTTTGCGCTTGTGAGAAGGCTTATTTTGTCATTACTAGCGTCTGTTTCCCCGAATTCATGTATGTAATGCATTCTTCTAGTTTTATTATACTTCTTTTACGTCTTTTGTTAATTATTTAAGCTTTTCTGTACAATAACCTTGTGCGCATGCACGTGTTCACCGGGAGATTTGACAGCTCATCCGGCACCCATTCAGTGAGAAACGCTGGTGAGAAATGTTTCGTTTTAAGTGCTGCGTCGACTACGGGTCATTTTTTAAGTCATATTGTGGATATACAGGACAAATAGACGTTATTCTCAATGAAAGCCTGATATTTGAGCACAACAAGTGCCCCAAATGCCAAAAAAAGTGATTAGAAACCAAGCAATTCTGACCATAGATGGAAGCGCAGAAAAGTTTGATCTTTTGTTGTATAAAGGTTTGTGGTTTAATCAGATTCATTTCATGCCACGGGGGTCTAGGGGGTGTAGCCCCCTTGTCTAGGCGTATATACTAATAAGGGGGTCCAGTGGTCATAGCCCCCTGGCTAGGCGTACATAGCACCACGGGGGTCCAGGGGGCAAAGCCCCCTGACTAGGTGCATTTATTACTACGGGGGTCCAGGGGGCTCTGCCCCCTGTCTAGGGAATATATAGATTGTAGTGTATAAATCCCGCAGGGTTAGGTTAGGTTTTATTATTGGTTAGGACGCATTGTACGATTACCACAGGGGATCTGGATCATGTGAAATCCCGTAGATTTTTGCCGAATGACGGGTTTGGTTCCTGAAGAGTTTTTCGAGTGATGCACGGAGATCGGGGATATTTGACACTGCCATCTTGTAGAGTATAAAAAGTAGAGTAGGTAACAATATCAGTAAATCTACAGTGGCCTCATATTTAACTGGAAATGGTGAAAATAGACTCGGCATGTTGCTGCTCAGATACCAAGTCCATAATACCCTCACACAACCAGAGTCCTTAATGTTTAATTTTCTAATGTTCCATTTTATACATTTTCTATACGTCAGTTTTTTATAATGATAGCTTTTTCTGTTGACCATAAGAGTCGTGTTTTTTGTTAACAAACCTGGAAATAATTTTGATTAGTTATTTATTTTCATATTTATTTTTCCATATTCTTCACTACCTTTCCTCTCGTTTTTTGATGCTACTAGTTCTCTTTGGTAGCTTTCTCAAATGTATGTATTTTTATTTCGTTATTCCTTATCTTTT
>NC_061857.1:17062217-17064717 GCF_019202785.1 Penaeus chinensis
ATATATATGTATATATATGTATATGTATTATATGTATATGTATATATATGTATATATATGTATATGTATATATATGTATATATTATAGTATATATGTATATATTATGTATATATTTTATCTGTATATATATATGTATATATAGTATATGTATATATATATGTTATATATTGTATATGTTTATATATATGTATATATATGTATATGTATATATATATGTATATATATGTATATGTATATTTATATGTATATATATGTATTTGTATATATATATGTATTATTTATATATTTATGTATATGTATATATATATGTATATATATATGTATATATATGTATATGTATATATATGTATATGTATAATTATATGTATATGTATTATATATGTATATGTATATTTATATGTATATATATATGTTATAGTGTAAATATGTATTATGTATACTATAGGTATACTGTATACATATTTATATTGTATATGTACACATATATATATATATTATAGTTATATATGTATATGGACATAAATGTATTGTACATATATATATTTATATCTTACATATATATATGTATATGTACATATATATATGTATATGTTTATATATATATGTATTTATATATGATATAATATATTATGTATATATATATTTATATATGTATATGTATATTTATGTATATGTATATTATATATGTATATTTATGTATATATATGTATTTATATGTATATATATGTATATGTAAATATATGTATATGTACATATATATATTATATATATAATATATATATGTTTATATATATATGATTAATATATATATGTATAATATATATATGTAATATATATATGTAAATATATGTATATGTATATATATTATATGTATATGTATATGTATATGTATTATATATATATATGTTATATGTATATATATGTTATATTATATATATGTATATGTATTTATATGTATATATATCTGTGTGTGTATATATATCTGATATAATGTATATATGTATATATTATATATATGATATAATATTATATGTATATGTAGATTTATATATATGTATATGTTATATATATGATATAATTATATATGTATATGTGTAATATATTATTGTACTCATTTTCTCTCTCTCTCTCTCTCTCTTCTCTCTCTTCTCTCTCTTCTCTCTCTCTCTCTCTCTCTCTCTCTCTCTCTCTCTCTCTCTCTCTCTCTCCTCTCTCTCTTCTCTCTCTCTCTCTCTCTCTCTTCTCTCCTTTCTCTCTCTTCTCTCTCTCTCTTCTCTCTCTCTCTCTCTCTCTCTCTCTCTCTCTCTCTCTCTCTCTCTCTCTCTCTCTCTCTCTCTCTCTCTCTCTCCCCCTCTCCCTCCTCCCTCCCTCCCCCTCCCTCCTCCCTCCTCCTCCCTCCCTCCCCTCCCTCCTCCCTCCTCCTCCTCCTTCCCTCCCTCCTTCCTCCCTCTCCCTCTCTCCCCCTCTGCCCTCTTCTTCTCCTTCTTCTCCCCCTTCCCCCTTTCTTTCCCCCCCACCCTCCTCCTTCCCTCCATCACCCTCTCTCCCCTCTGCCTCTTCTCTTCCCTTCTTCTCCCCCTACCCCCTTTCTTTCCCCCCCACACCTCTTTCTCTTTCTCAGGAGGAAATGGATAAAATTGTGAAGGATTACAAAATGAAGTCTCCATTGACTGGAAATGATCTAACTGATGCTGTAGAATTTAATCTCATGTTCCCTATTTCAATAGGCCCATCTGGTAAGACTTACTACTCACTACTGTACTTATTTACATATTCCTTTTTCTTATATTGTGGATTTATGTAAATGTGCTACATAAGTCCAGTAAATCCTTCCTGAAAATTGAATTATTCTATTCTAGGAGCATTGAAAGGTTTCCTACGACCAGAAACTGCTCAGGGTATTTTCGTGAACTTCAAGAGACTACTTGAATATAATCAAGGGAAATTGCCTTTTGCTTGTGCACAGGTAAGCAGCATGAGGAATATTTTTGGTTAAAAATATTAAGTGTTTCCTTATTGCCATTCAAATTATCTAGGTGTTATAATTGGAGGTACATCGTGTTTCAAACAATTGTGATATTCATGTAATCATTACCATTTCCTATTACAGCAGTTTGATATTCCTGTAAATAGTACACAGAAATTTTGCAATAACTTTGTTTTTTTAGTGCTTTTCCTACCACTAGCTTGACTTAATCAATCAAAATCAATGGCGTCGGGTATAGAAAATTAACAAAAACTCTACGCTCTGGCGAACGGCGGCAGCGCGCCGACTCTGAGCGCGTGTATTCGGTACATCAAGCCGAATCATTGCCTCGGGGCGTTTTGGCGTGGCGCCGCTGCGGACAGCCGCACGCCTCAAATCGGGCGTATTGTTATGACGGCGATAGCCGTGACCCGTCGCCATTGGGTTAAAAGGGCTAATGCCAAAAAGGGTGCAGTAACACAACCACCCACTGTTTCCAGCCATAAGGGTCACTCACTAAGCCGCCAGGCAAG
>NC_061857.1:17074717-17079717 GCF_019202785.1 Penaeus chinensis
ACACCAAACACACACCCCACCTTAAAACACCACCAATCACACACACACAAACCCACACACATAGACACACCACACACACACTTAAACACCACACACCCCCAACACATATACCACACCCCACCACAGAGTTTCCCCCACACACCATAATACCACACCACTCAAAACCACACACCAAATACACACTCACACACACACACCCCATAACACCCCACACACACATAGACACCACAACAAGTACCCACCCACACAAATATACACCCACAAAACACCACACCATATAACACCCACATATACACACACCCAAAAAATACACCACCACATACACACAAACTCACACCATTTCCCACCATACACCCCACACACACATTTCACCAACACCAAAACCCATACCCCCACCATACACCACACCATTTCACACACACCCCACACACCCCACACCATACCCCCCAAATTACACACAAACCCCAAAACAACCCCATAAAACGCAACATCGACACATTCTCACACATACCCACAACCACAACACATACCCACATACCACACAAAATACACCACTAACCACCCCCTATACACCCACATACACACACACACACACCCACATTCACCACACATACACACCACAACCACACAAACATACAAACCAAAACTTTCACACACACAACAAACACCTACACCACACCCAACCACACACAACCCACTTTAACCACAACACTCACCATACCCCATACACACAAACACCACACAACAACCCACCACAACACACTTAACACCCCCCAACACTCAAGGGCCACAACACAACCCAAAACATACACACACCCAACACACACTCATTCACACATAACACACAATACACCAGAACACACACAGACACCCACAGCACCAAAAAACAACACCAACATAAAACACCATACAACCACTTTCACACACACATTTCACACCACAACACTCACCCGAACACAACAAGAACCTTTACAAACAAACCACACATGACACACCGGACACCAAACAACACCTACACACATTTAACACAACATCTCTACACAACACACATCACACTTCACCACACACATACCAAAACACACACACATACACCACACTCACACTCACAGTCAACACACATCCACACACATACCTCTACCCACACACACATACACACCACAACCACCACAACCATCACAGACCCCACACACACAGACATACACACACCAGCCACACACATACATCCACACACACTTTCACACACACACAACAACACATACAACACACATCATACAACACACACACACAAAAACATACTCCCACACTATCCACACTCCCACCACAATATTCCACAAACAAACACAGACACACTACACACACAGCAATTTACAAAAACCACAGACACCTCTAACACCACATCACATTTTCAAAACCCACAACCCAAAACCAAAAACACCATATACATCCACACCAGACAAAACACCACCAACATCCCCACCACAAACTTTCACACCCACCACTTAGACACCACACACACAAACATACTACACACACCACACATACCACCCACTATCTCACACACACACCAAAACACTAACTTATTCACACACAAAAACACCCCCCACAGAAACACAACAAAACAAAACTCCACAACCACACATAACCACACACCGAAACTCAACCACACACAAACACAAACCACACATATGCAACACACACACAATATACACCACACAAAACACCACCAAATACACCACACATATGTACCACAACCCTTAGAGACCACCACACACAGAGAAACACCAACACACAGAACACACACACAAACACCCACCAAATACCACCACACATATTCAAAAACCCACCATCATACACAACACCAATAACACACACACCACATAACACACCACACAAACTCACACACACTTTTACCACACCACACACAGAGACCACAACACCCAATACACCCACATACACCACCATACCCCAAAACACTACCACCAGACACAACAACCCACACCACAACACCACATACCACCATACCACACATCTTTTACCAACACAACACCCCATACACATCACGTACCAAACACAAAACACAAACACCCCCCCCCCAAACACACCACCACACGACCCCTAAAGGCCACCCCACCCCAAAACCCCAAAGAAAGATCCCCAAAATCCGGGCCAGCCCCGGGCCCTGCTGCCGCTCCAGATAACCCCCCCGGTGACCCCCCACGAAACGGGGCCTGGCCAGCTGCTATGCCTGCCCGAAGAACCCCCTAGTGCCTTTTCTGTGCCTGGTGTGCAGCCCCCCCCCCCTTCAATAACGACTCGTTCACCGGTTGACACCTTGTTTTGAAACCCCCCCCGATGAACCCCCTAGTGGATATGCATGAATACAGAACAACCATCAGGCATCAATATTACCAACCTTGGACTGAACAAGTGGGAGGCACTGACTAACACTAAATTGCTATAGAGGAAATTTCTGAGCTTACAACTAAGCAGTGTTATCAATATGCAGCTGAGAGGTTAGGAGAAGGGCAAGTGAGGAGTCTCATAGTGCATCATTTTCCAGGGGTTCTAAAACTACAAAATAAATATATTCTGACTGATGTATAATTAGATTTGAATATCTGTGAACACCAACCTGAATTTTGCATGGTCTTTTTTTATCTCCCTTTCCTTTTCCTTCTCTTCATCCCCTTCTTCTGTCCACTTCCTAATGTGTGAGAGCCATGCTGAGAGTATGAAAGACTGGCTGTGTGTCAGTCATGAACAGCCTCCATTAGTCATGGGCATGGTTTTCCCTTGGTCTACCTCTCATAGGGACCCTGAGGGGTAGACCATTTCCTCTCCCCATTTGTTTCAGGCTCACCATGGCCAATAATGGAAATTTTTTACCCTCATTAGGGGCATTAACCCCTTCCCGACGGGTCAACAAAACAAACCACTCGAAATGTGACGTGCGGCGTGCAAAAGCGCTCCGAGGCAGTGATTCGGCTTGATGTACTGAACTCACTTGCTCAAAGTTGGCGTGTCGTCGTGGTTAACCTGAGCGTAGTTTTTTTTTTTAGTTTTCTACTCCCGTCACCAAGGGGTTAAGGCTTGCCCCTTAATCAACTAGTTTATCTAAATTTGATTTTTATTGGTTTCTGACAATACCCATCTTCCAATAATGACTCCAAAAATAGGTAGGCAAAGTTTCCCATGTCACAGTTACATCAGAGTACCAAAGTTGAGTCTCACTGGCAAACCTATTCTGTCCCAACCTCTGTTTTCCTTTAATACATGTACTGGAACTGTTTCCAACTCTACAACTGATTGTCCTGTCTACGATGACAACTGGTCTGAATGTGAAAACGACTTGCTCACACCTTGTTGACTTTGATGCAGTGGCAGTCCAGTGCCACACTATTCCCCCCAGAGGCCAGTGTAAGTCCTACACCTATATTACCAAGATTAGCTTCCGTAGACACGACCTCCCCCATGAAGTTTAGAGTGGTGGCGTGTCCTGCCCTGTCCAACCACATGGACCTCTTCCCCATCAATGCCACCCAGCCAAACAGTCATTCCACAGCCCGCTGCTCTCTATGTGCCCAACCAAGTCAGGATATGTCAAATTGCTGTGCCTTTTCATGCACATGTGCCAATTGTGGCAAGTCCCATAATGGTTTTATAGGAGCTGACCTGTTTACAAGCTTGAATCTGAGGCAGCAGTTCTTAGATTCAAACTAGGCCTCACTCTGTGAGGCCAGACAAGAAACATGCTGATGAGGTTTTACGCTTAATCCATTCCAAAGCTGTACTTCGCTCCGTGCCCCTCCCATCTTTTCAAGTGGTCTCGGCATCTCCCCCAGTATCTCTTCCCTCTATCCCAAACCATCAACTCTCTACTCCCTCTCTCCCTTGGTGCCCACCCTTCCTCCTCCTCACTCTACCTATTGCACCAGATAATTTAAATGTTCCACCCCATCTTATACCACATCCTCTCCTATACTCACCTCTTCCTCTGCTCCTTGGACATCTATATCCTCTTCTCCCCCACATAAGAAAACCTTTGTTTCTCAGACCTCCCCATCCAACTCCCCTCCAGAAACTCTTGAAGACACCCAAAACTTCCTAAACATGACACAAGAGAATTGGAATGCTCCAATCTCTCTATTCCTATTCTTTCAACATTCTAAGTATTTGCTGATATCCATTATCCTCCTCAATTTCTCCCTACCTGTCTTCCTCCCACTCTCCCAAAAAATCCCCATTCTCTCTTTCTCCATGTGCCTCACCATTCCCTCTTCATTTCCCATTATCTTTACCACTGCCACCTGGATGCTCACCTGACTCCCGTATTTCACAACAGTGTCCTTCTCTAGATCCCTCCACTCCTGACATTCTTCCTGATACTTAACCACCTTCCCCTTTTCCCTTATCTCATTCTCTAGATTCTTCTTGTACTTCTCCAACTAACATTTCTACCCATATTATCTATTATTTCAGAATGGATCTTCTGCAGTTTTTTCTCCCCTTTCCTCAAACACATGCTCCATTTGATCTAAATGCCCTATACACCATTCTAACTCTACAACCTTTGACATCTAACCCATTTTATCCTAATTGTTAACAATACTTCACCATAGTTCTGTAGGACTTTTCATGTTTGGCACATTTCTTCTAACCATTAACCAATTACAATTTTATCATTATTTTGTAGTATTGCAATTAGTAGAAATATTTGAATCCACATCTGCATCCATGGATGTAGATGTAAGCATTAACCCAATGCCGACGGGCATGACATGTACATACGTGCTAGGCCCACTACGAGTTACTTGTTTCATTGTTTTTACGCATAGATGACTACACTTGTACTAAGTCACCAATGAGCCAATTACGAGTACTCCCAGTCTCACCCGTTTACCCTTTTCTTTGATTTACGAAAATATTTTACATTATCTTATTTTGCTGTTACTAATGTTTATAACATTATAGTAATTGTAATGTTTATAATAAAAATAACA
>NC_061857.1:17090821-17095821 GCF_019202785.1 Penaeus chinensis
TAAAGTTCAGACTGCCGAATCTTACATCGATTTTTCTTGCCCAACATTTTGCCATTGACAAAGCTATCGATTTTGCACTATGAACGACCCCCGATAGAATAGTTATTTTTTCAGATTCATTAAGTTCATTTAAAGCTATCAAATCCTTATAAACCACTAAGCCAACAAATCAATCAAGCTAATATGGGTACCAGGCAATGAACAGGCTGGCAAACTATCCAGGTCAACTGGCGGTCTGGACACTACCATAGTTCGTACAGATCTCAGGTGTTTTGTGTCTCTTTTAAAAGCAAAAATACATCTCCTTTGGCAAAGTGAGTGGACCAGCCTCCAACTCACAAACAAAATGAAGCAAACAATAGACCTGTGGGACACATCCCTCAGGAAAGACAGAAGGGAGGAGGTGGTGTTGGCCTGATAATCAATCGTTTTTTGAACGTGAATCCCTTTATTTCAAAAAGGTCCTTGATGGTCAAGTGGACAGCAATTTTGATTTTGCCAAAAATTGCGAGATGGAAGCCTCCTTGTTAAAGTACAATATAACTCCCAGATTAAGGATTTACTTAAACTTACGCAGATTCATGATCTCCGAGTTAAAGTAACTATTTATATTGGCCCAAATACCTGTAAGGGAGTAATCTTTCCCATGGATTTGAGGACGATGGAAGAAAGTTAAATTCTCGAGAGCATGAAGGATCAATATGTAGTGGACATATATGACCAAGGAGGACGGGACTGTGCGAACGAAAACTGGAAACCTTTACTTTGAATAAAATCCCTGAGTATGTCAATGTCGGATATGAACGTGTCCAACCAAGTAAGACCCTACATCCAAAAGATGCCAAAAAATCGGACACACCTTATTAAGATGTATTGATAAAGACTCAAATAGATTTGTTTGCCGTAAATGTGCTGAAGCACATGACACCATCACATGTACTGGTCAGATTTCTAAATGTGCTAACTGTGGAGGTCCCCATCAGTCAGGATCTGGTGAGTGCAGCATCCTGAAGAAGGAGATTGAGACATTAGCATATACAAGAAAACATGGTTAGTTATACTGAAGCTAAGAGGAAAGTGGAAAGTTTGACACACAAACCCGATACTTCCTGTGCTTCAGCAATAACTAACATCACTCCTAGTGCAATTGATGTCAGTCAACAGCTTATAGCTAAGGATAAAGAAATTGCTGAACTGAAACAAACCGTTAAAAAACTAAATATTAAAGTTTATCAACTGACTAAATTGGTCGATCAAATGGCTGCATCAACCCAGCATAAACATCCTAAGGAGGCTGATACCGAATCACAGACCGGATCGGACCTCCCTGTCCGGGCGACTCCTGTGAGGATTTCTCCTGGCTCGAGATCAGTTTCTCGAAAGAGAAGCAGGTCGCAATCAGCCAGGAGGTGCAGGACATGGAGGCCTCTGTCTCCAAACCATCCCGAGAAAGGTCCCCGGGAAGCGAAGGAGAGAAGGGGCCTTCCTCGCATGAAAATAAATTCAAATTAGCGGACAAAGCACTTCCAAACCCCATAAAACGTAATCTTCGCGTCAACCATTATACAATGAAACTGTCGAAGTTTTAGCTCTCAAGCAAATGACCTTAAATTATTAGCCTCGTCCTATGCTCCCGATATTATAGTTCTCCAAGAAACGTACTTAACACACCTCGTCTCTGACGAGGTCGTTTCGCTGAGGAACTACCATTAATGTCGGAAGGATCGTGAGGGTAGGGGTGGAGGCGGAGTCGCCATATACATCCACCAAAGCCTCCCTTTTACTGAAGTGACTATTGATTCTACTTTGGAGTTTGTCGTATGCAAAGTAAAAAATAATGGCACGTATCTGACTATATGTTCAGTTTATTGTCCATCTGATAATGTGATAATCTATGGTGAGCTCTTTGCTCTTCAGGATAGTTTGCCACAAAATAAAGTAATTTTAGGTGATTTTAATGCTCATCATACGTTATGGGGTTCCCTGTGGGTGGATGGTAGAGGTGAGCAAGTAGTCAAGTTGATTAATGAGTCTGATCTGGTCCTTCTAAACGATGGTAGTCCGACGCGGGTAAACGATAATACCGGGAATTTGAGCTTTATTGACATATCACTAGTCTCTTCATCAATAGCACCCAAGTGCCATTGACGACTCGTTGGGAAGCGATCATTATCCTATTTTGATTGAATATTCATGCAACACAGTGAGAACGCCTTCAACACCCAAATTTAACGTAAAAAGAGCAGACTGGGTCGCCTTCACAGGGAGCGTCAAGCTCGAACTTGTTGGAGAAACCATTGATGATAAAGTAAACAATATTCAGAAGTCGAATTTAGAAGCAGCATTGCTATCCATTCCTAAAACTTCGACAGATAGCATTAAGCATAGAGTTCCATGGTGGACACCAGATTGCCGCAGGGCGCTGTGCCGACGCAATAAGGCTCAAAGGCTTTCCAAATCATCAATGAGAACTTTGGCTACTACAAACAAACAAGAGTTAGGGCTCATAGAATAATTAAACAAGCAAAAAGAGACTCCTGGCGGAGCTTTGTCTCTACAATACCAAAATATCAGAGATTTGGTCCACTGTCAATAAAATCAAAAAGAAAAAAATATATTTCAAAATTAACAACATCATTTACGAGGGAACCAATTTCGATTCGCCTAGAGACATTGCTAATTCACTCGCCAGACAGTTCTTTCATATAAGCAGCTCAGAATACTATCATCCCGCATTCCTGACCACCAAGGAAGCGGCTGAGCTGCAACCTATATACTTTGCCACAGTAGATGACTTTGATTACAATAAAGATTTAACAATGGATGAGCTTGTCCGAGCTCTAGAAGCCTTTAGAGGAACGTCCCCAGACCCCAAATGAGATTCGATATGA
This sequence comes from Penaeus chinensis, assembly GCF_019202785.1. NCBI lineage: Eukaryota > Metazoa > Arthropoda > Malacostraca > Decapoda > Penaeidae > Penaeus > Penaeus chinensis. Next base: position 17,093,713 of record NC_061857.1, read on the forward strand.
GATGATAAAGCATCTTAATCATGATGCCATGATTAAGTTGCTAGAAGTGTAAAATGAAATTTGGAAAAGCCACACGTTACCAAACTCATGGCACTTCGCCCACATCATTCCCGTATTGAAAGGAGGTAATCCCAGATCTGCCATGTCCTACCGCCCAATTGCATTGACAAGTTGCTAATGCAAGGTCATGGAACGAATTGTTAACATTAGGCTATTGCATTGTTTAATTTCCAGTAATTTACTAGTTGATGAGCAGTGCGGTTTCCGAAAGGAACGCCAAACTCTCGATCAACTAGCAATTGCCAAAAAAGACTATTTTATACACCCAGAAAACTTTATGCTTTTGGATTACTAGTCATTTCTGACAAAACTTTTGCTGTCAAACTCTTTTCCGACAATGTCACATTTCCGGACATTTTTGTCCAGGCAAACTGGGTCCCATAAGTGTCTTGTTGACAACATTATTTCTATGTATGATCAATGACATCTTACCAGTTCTTCCTCGGAATCTTAAAGACTCACTGTACGCTGATGATTGTGCATTATGGCATTCCAGCAATAATGCAGAATTCTCGGCAAATCGTATCCAACTGGCACTGGATATGATTCATAACTGGGGCCTCCAGTGGGGTTTTAAGTTTTTCTCTAGAAAGAGTATTGGGGTAATTTTCTCACGAAGGAGGAAGCCGAACATCAGGCTAACTCTAGACAACCACCAAAATTCTGCAAAATTTCTTGGTCTACTCTTTGATAGTAGACTCAATTGGAAAGACCACATTGGTCAGTTGAAGAATAAATGTCAAAGAGCACTAAATTTATTAAAGTGCATTTCTGGTAATAAATGGGGAGCTGATAGAAAGTCTTTGCTAATGATATATAAAGCCATAATTAGATCTAAAGTAGATTATGGCTCAATCGTGTATGGCTCGGCCTCGAAAACAAGTTTGAAAGGTTTGGATGCTGTGCAGAATGCTTGTTTACGTGTGTGTGGTGGAGCCCTAAAATGTACTTGGATCGATCGTCTTGAGGTCGAGTCAGGAGTACCTCCCCTCCGACTCAGACGCGGCCAGTTAGCACTGATCTATGCCGCAAAGGTGGCTCGAGACCCAAGCCACCCTAATGGCAATGGAGGCCCTAGGCCCTTTGCCACGCGACTCCACGACCTTGTCGAGGAAGTCGGTATAGATCTCTCTACCATCGGTAACCTGGTTCAATCAAACATAGAGCCATGGGAAACCCCCAACTTTTCTATCATGGAAGCCTGGCTTCCATCAGCCAAGGCCATGGCGCCGGAGGCTGAGATACGCCAGAGGTTCAGAGAGATCCTTATTAAACATCTCCCTTTTTTCATATATATACCGACGGCTCCAAGACAGATGAGTCTGTGGGTGCGAGTGTATGGTCGACTGAATGTGAACTAAAGTTCAGACTGCCGAATCATACATCGATTTTTCTTGCTGAACTTTTTGCCATTGATAAAGCCATTGATTTTGCCCTGTCGGCGACCCACGATCGAATAGTTATTTTTTCCGATTTATTAAGTTCACTTCAAGCCATAAAATCCTTAGAAACCACTAAAATTGAACTGCTAGGTAATATCGTTCGTACAGATCTCAGGTGTTTTGTCTCTTATAAAAGCAATAATACATCTCCTGTGGCAAAGTGAGTGGACTAAACATCGAACCGTGGGACACATCCCACAGGAAAGACAGAAGGGAGGAGATGGTGTTGGCCCACCTGAGGGTCAACGTTGCAAGATTTACACACCTCACTCCCTACATAGAAAAGAAATACCCTCCACAATGCCAGACATGCAACTCCAACCTGACTACATCTTAATAGCATGTCAAAAATATAACGACCAACGAAGCCATATAATAAATTATTTCAGATTAAGAAATAAAGATTTAACAACATGAAAGCTCTATATATACACATAAGTATTATATATAAATATATGTATATATATATATATATAGTATATATATATGTGTGTGTGTGTGTGTGTGCGTGTGTGTGTGTGTGTGTGTGTATGTGTGTGTGTGTGAGTGTGTGTGTGTGTGTGTGTGTGTGTGTGTGTGTGTGTGTGTGTGTGTGTGTGTGTGTGTG